>NW_026727960.1:0-29747 GCF_029784015.1 Lycium ferocissimum | reverse complement strand
CCCCGGGGTTTGACTAACTAAAATCACTCAAATCTCTCAACTTTTCATGACCAAAATGACCCTATATGTTGCGGAGTATTAAAATCTGATTTTTTGTTAAAAAAATGGGGTTTTGACCCTTTTATAGTTGGACAAAGACGGTTCGAGCCTTTGTAGCTGATGCTGTAGCGAGCGCGGCTCTTTATGGCACGTCGATTCTTGTAGCGCGCGTTTACGCTTTCTGTCAGCCTAACTTGTAATGTCCATAATTCTCTACTCCGATGTCGTATCGACCAGCGGTTTGTTGCATTGGAAACTAGACTCAACGAGCTACATTTTAGGCTTTTAAAATACCTTAAAAATCCTAATATACCCAGAGATATACCTCTCCAAAATTGACCCAAAATTCTGTCAACTTTTTTTCAAATTTTTGACCAACTTATTTTCTTCGATTTGCTTGATCCCCGTACCTTTAGAAGCTTGCTTAACACTTGTTAAGAGTATTCATTAATCATATAAGAGTTCCATGACCTCTCTGAGCTTATGTTAGTTTACTCACAACACACATGACGCGAAAATTTTTGAGGTGTAACAATACAGTTGTAGGCACACCTTATGTATGTTGAATTTATAATAATGACACTATATTTAGAGGAGAATTCCCCTTTGAGTTCTTACATGCTTTGCCACATTTTCCTAATACATTGTTGATGGGAGCTATATGTGATTAATTTGTTGTGAATTGTTTGGATAAGCTTGGTTTGGACTGTGCTATGCACATAGAAATTATTCATGTCTCATGCCTCGGTTATGTTTTCTCTTCACTGGTCTTAGTTGTTCTTAGAATAATGGTTATTCAATACATATGTATATTAGATATATTTCCTTTTGCTCTAAGGCCACGTGGTGGTGCATGTGAAGCTATGTTCTCTTGGGTTATGGTTTGAGATGCATGTTAGGTAAAAAGGGGGGGGGGGGGGTCTAGTTTGAACCCTTCTCAGATGACCAGCCATGCCGGAGGTTCATGAAATCTCTTGGAACTTGTGCGAAATTCGGATAAAAGGGGGGATGATGACTTGACTTTCCACCACCTAATTTGGGATGTTTTGAGTTCAAAGGCATAGAACACATGTGCTTCATGTGGTCCTTTGGGTAAGGGTGATATCCTGTGTATACATATGTTGTAAGTTCACACATAGAATACAACTAGTAGAACAGTAGCGTATTTTGCATAGATGTGTATATATTGTATGTGTGATAAGGACAGAAAAATATAAACTAACCGGGGTCCTTTGTTTTTTTTTTCCTCCTCCACTGCATGGCCACTCGGGCCGACGTCCGTACCACCTTATCGAGCTAAAATCCCAATAAGGAAAATGTCTTTCAAAACATCTTTGAGTCCAAAAGAAGAAAGGAAAGCTAATATATTGAAGGCCCAATCATGGGTAAAAATGATACGAAGGCCCAGCCATGGGTAAAAATGGTTGGGGTTTGTTACACCCCATTTTATTTATCTCCATAATATTGCTGCATATATTCTATTATTGTATTTTGATTGCTTGTAAACCCACAGAATTATTGGAACCCTTTTATTACGAATTAGGCATCTTAGGAAAACGGTACATATGCCGTTTAGTTTTGACTCTAGCACCTGATTTTTAAAATTTTTGGAATGCGTACTGATTTTAAAATATTTTTAAAAAAAAACTAGGAGATGGTTGCTACGGTGTGAACAAGTAATAAACTAAAGGTTTTCTCAAACATGCGAAAAAAACGGCAAACAAATTTGTGAAAAATCTAGAGAAAGAATAGATTAGGCAAAAAAGGGGCTTTACTTCTCAAAGCATTTTTTGAAAGGCACTTTTTCTGATTTTCGGTAAAACAACTTTGATATTGTAGACTGTAGCCCAATAGACTTTTCTTAAGAAAAAAATGTAAATGTTCATTGAATTGTTTTGAGTCAAAACCCATTTTGTTTAGTACTTTAAAAGCAAAAATTACAAGAGAATCTCTTCTAAAACCAAAGAATACCCATCTTTTTTTTATACAAATTTATGGTCAAGTTAATTTGGTCAAAACTCATGTGTCAAAACAAGTTAGAAATGGGGACTCATTCGGCTGAATAATTCCATATATCGTGAAATTGTAGGAAGCCCAAACAAAGTCCTTTTAATTTAAAACCCAATGGACGCTTTATTTTATCAAACTAGCCAATATTTTTTGGGGCGAAGGCTCGCGATTTTTTTTAAAAGAGACCAGTCATTTTATTGTAGAAAGAGACGGTCTTTTGAAAGGAAGTTCCTGTCCCTTAAATAAAATTTAGGATATAGTATGAAATAGATATAAAAATATGAGTATTTTAAAAGGGGATATATAAATAGGATGTGTTAATCACGGGTATAATCCACCCGTAAACGTTTTCCTAAAAACAATCACGCCAAATATGTAAAGGTTTTTAAGATTCTAAATAATTAAGGTCACGCTTAATTTATACAAACTTTAGGTAAGGATATTCTGAAAGCATACTAAACGGATTAATTCAGTTCACGTGTGAGTAAGGCATGGATAAAATTTGAATACTCAAAAATAAATAAATGAACTTTCTACTTTTTCTTTACTATAATCGAACTATTATCCTTATATATAAAAGGAATTATTTATACCTGGATATCGTAAATCCAAACCTAAATACCCTATATATAAAGGAGATATATTCAACGCTTTTTTTGTTTGTTTTTTTTCAAAAAATGATATGCTATATGACAATTCTTTTGCGGAAAATAAACACCAAATAAATAGTTCATGCAAATACTCACACATTGGAACTCCAAGGGCAACCGTATAGTAGGGATCCTTAATACTAGGGTGCCTAACACCTTTCCTAGGGGATCACCAGAACCCATACGTAGAACTTTGGATTAAGAAGAATTTTTCACGGTGTATGAATAAACCCTTCAAAACGGATTTTCCTAATTTCCTAAAAATTAGATGTTGACTCTTTTAAAATAAAGTCCGGAAGAGCACCAACGATTTCGAAGTAGCTTTTTTCGAGCGCTAACCCCGCCCGCAAAAAATACAAAACGTTACATAGTTTACACCTCGAAACTAATTCTCCACGGGAGGGTGGGTGGAGACTGGTAGCGTCTGAATGAACGACAGATGGAATTTTTGAATGTTTGACATTTGATCGATGAGTAGCGTAGCGCATGGGTGGGCTAAAAGGGATTGTGACTTTAGCTTTTAGTAAAAGAAATTTTGTAGAGTAGCACATGGGTAGACTAAAAAGGATAGTGATTTTAGTTTTTTTGTAAAAGAAACTCTTTCGGTGGTCCCCACGAGTCAATCAGAGAATCTCAAAAAGAAAACTGCATTAGTCCATCGGTTATAATGAACAGAGCACTCATTTTGCCTTAGGTAGAATATCCTAGGATTCGGTCGAAATGGAAGATTCTCGAAGACGACCTAAGGAGCTAACTAAACGGAGAGGATTTTGACCACCTGATCTGGTAACGAAACACCATCAGGCTTGTGATTGACCGATCATACGTCGCTAAGCATACATGTGTATCATCAAAGTATATGCATATACAGTGATAACGGATTAAGGTAGCGCCAAACAAACCAGGAAATTATAATGACCCGTTTGGCCGTTATAGTCTCCTCGGTATTTTTGCCCATTCCCGAGCATTGATTATCTCACTTTTGATTCGAGGGGACCATTGACACTCTTCTCGAGGTGTCTAGGCCGGATTCAGACAACATTTGTGAAAATATAGGTTTTAAGTGAAAAATGGTTGACCCAAAGTTGACTTTTAGGCAAACGAACCTCTTTCAGAATTTCATCAATTCTTAGAGGTCCAGATGGTCATTTATAACTAGTATGTGTGTTTGGTCCCGTTCTCAATGCACTTGGATGCATTTTGAGACTTGAGATGGGAAAATTAGAATTAAAGCATCCGGGGTTGACTCGGTCAACAAAACCGTCGTTGGGAATTTCGAGGCCACAGGTGCGTTCGTAGCGCATTTTTATGTGGGACTATGCGTTTGGTATGTGAACAGATGACCTCAGGAATTAGTCAAAAAATCAGATCGAAAGGTGAATCTTGGGATAAGTTTCTGGTGTCTTGTGCCCGCTTTGGCGGCACTAGCACCGCCGCAGCGGCATTGCTGGAGCGGTAGCCCTACCACTGAAGTGGTCTTAGCCATTTAGGCTTGACCGTCGGCGATGCCGCTGGAGCGGTCCTAGTACCGTTACAGCGGGTGACAAGCAGTTAATAATATTAATGAAGTATTAAAAAGTGCTAGACCCTCATTTTACCCCATTTCGATATTTGAGCTTGAAGAAACTGCTCTTAAGGATATTTGGAGGAAAATCTTGGAGGTAATTCCTACTCATTTCTTCATTCTTCCTTTAAACCATAATCATGTTAGATTCCCCCTTCTCCGTTAATGAACCCATGGTTGTAAGAGTTGGAAGAACATTGTTTCTAGGATTATAAATGATTAAATTGGTGATATTTTGTTAGATATTGACAAATCTAGGTTCATTAATCATAGATCTTTCACTTTTAACGTTGAATTTCGAATTCGGAGATTTAGGGTTTTTTTTCTATACCCAATTTGGGGGTTTTGCATGAAATTAGAATATAGGATAATTATTGATCTAAATTAGCAATTAATGGTTGGATTATGATTAACTATAACTTAATTTGGTATTTTGTCCGCGAATTTCTCATTTTGCCCTTGTAGGCCCGTTTCCCCAAATTCTAGCGTTGGAATTGACCTAATTGAAATCATAGCAATATTAGTATCATTCTTCATGATATCTAATATAGAATTCGATTATGCTTAGACTACTTTGGTTCTGAGCTTCAGTGGAAGGGTAAGGCAAAGGAGTGAGTTGTTAGCGTTGCGGTTCGGCAGTCCAGGTAGGTTAGGGTTTACCTTTAGTGAGACTTCGTATAATGAATCACATATTTAGATTATAATGTCAGAGACAGCATGTGAACCTTCGGGTATGAAGTTGGGACGGATATTACCTTAGGTTGGGCCCTGATGTGTGTTGGGACTTGTCACACCCTAATATCCCTAGGGTGTGATGGGCACCCGACCCTTACTTAGGCCGAGCGAACCCTCGGACTCTTCTTTGCACAAAGTCACGTTAAACTTTTTAAATCGGATAAGATAAAATGCATAGTAAAAATTTTCGAAACATTCTTTCTCGTAGCTTCCAAACCGAACAAACCTATAATCATACAAAATTCGGTATATAACACGAGACCAACATATCGGTGACGAGGCCGCTTACGGTAGATCGGTAACCAATACCCACGACGGCGTGCTGCCCAGAGCCTCTAACATCCATACGAAAGCATATCATACAAACTCTAACTCGGCAACACTCCGGGAGCAAATGGAGCTGCCAATCCGGATACAGTACATCCTCTATAACGTTGCTAATCATGCGGGAGTACACACGCGGCATGAAACGCAGCCCCGAAGACAGGGGGGTCGATGGAATATGTACTGAGTATGTAAGGTATGCAAGACAAAGTACAGAACTATAACTGAAATAGACAGGCTAAAAGATAAATACATTACACGAAATACCAGACGCTTATATTTGCAGACACAAATCGTACATACCTGTCTCATATATCAGAAGGAGTACAGAAAGTAAACGAGTCGTTCAGAGTACCGAAATGCTTATTTCACAATCACAGATTGCAAGTCCGAAGCGGTGCAAAAATTACAGAGTGCACCGGTGATGTCACACGTCAGACGGAGTGCAGAACGTACAGAATGCTCAGATGATGTCATACATCACATATGCGTCTAACGTGTCCCGGCCCTCCCGTGAGGGACTCGGTGGATAAACTCATCAATGCATGTCAAAATCATAAATTACATATGGGTATAACGTGTCCCGGACCTCTGATAAGGGACTCGGTGAATAGGACTGTTATAGCCCGTATCTTGTACGTTTGGAAATTTCAAAGTCGTCTTGAAAAGTTAAGGGCGAGACCACTCTCCAAAATTATTCTAATGTACAAGTTGGTTATGAATAATATTTATGAATAATATTAGTATGGAAATACTGAGAAAGGTTAAGGGCGAAAAGGGAAATTCACACAAGGGTCCATGGTAATAATGTGGAAGGCTAGGGGCAAAATGTTCATTTCATAAGTATTCAAGAAAATTCTTTAAATTTTCAAGATGGCCGTGTGGCATGGGTAGAATGTGCTCACATTTGAATTAAATGGGGGGCTAATTGTAATTATAAAAATTTCATGGACAAAGCTTGTATAAGAAGACATTAGTCTTCTTTGACTAGTTAAGAGAAATTTCAAGAAAATGAAAGAAAAATCTAGAAAAAAAAGGGTGGAGGGGAGGCATGTGCCCCTCACATGATTGGAGAGTTATATATATATATATATGTGTGGTCATCTTTTTAATTTAAGAGAGTGGAAGAAAAAGAGAGAGCAAAGAAAGAACAAAAAAAAAAAAAAAGGAGAGAAAGAGGGGTGTTCGGCCATGGAGGCCGAACATGGACCAAGAAGGAGGAGCAAGAGAAAAATATTTTCTCCTAGTTATTCTACCTAATGGAAGGTCCTCTACAACATGGAGTGAGTGTTGAATCAAGAAGAAGGTTCTTTGATGTCATATACAAACTTTAATCAAGAGAGAAGTTGAATGGAAAAGGTAAGAACCAATTTTCTTTTAAGTGTTATGAATGTTTGGTGTATGTGTAGGTTGAAGAAATGGATGAAATATATGAAAATATGTGTGTTGTATGTTGGCCGAATATATGTGTTGTGTTGGAGTTTAGTGATGATTTAATATCATTTAGTAATTTGATTGTTGAGTTGTGGATGTTTGTTGTAGCCGTGTATCGTGTTGCATGGATTGGTCGTGGTGATGTGTTGTGTTGCATGGAAGGAATGGATTGATTCTATGTAGAATGTTGTTTGTTGTCGTAATGTATGAAAAGATGAGAATTCAAGAAAATATGCATGTAGTATATGTAGCGTGTTGGTTGTTATTGAAATGCCAAGAAATGAATGAAAAATTCATGGAAGTATGTATAAAGTGTAGAGGCCGTGTGGTCCTTGTTTGGTGTAGGAGAAAATGAATCAATTCTATTTGGCATTTTGATTGTTATGTTGTTGTTGTAATGTAAAGGGATGGATGAAGATGCATGAAAACATGTAAAAGTGGTTATGGTTGAATAATAGATGTTTTGGTAAGTTAATGTAAATTGATGTAATTTGACATTTTAGTTGTTGTTGTTATGGATTATGTAGTGTGAAACGGAGGGTGTTCTTGAAGTTAACATATATGAGTGACAATGAAATGTATGGTTGTGATTGAAGTTGAAGGTTTCGGATGAAGTAGTATGTAGATTAAGTTGTTGGAACATTATGTGAATTAAATTGAATTGAATTAAATTGAATTAAATAGAATTGAATTGGATATTGATAGTATTATGGTTGGTTTGGCCGAGTTGAATTCTCGGGTTTGTTGTTGTTGATTTGGGGCCGAGCCACATTCTCGGGGTTGGTATATTTACAGGGGAGGTGCTGCCGAAATTCCGGTAGAATATAAGTGAATGCGTTTGAAAGGTTAAGGCAAGTATATGATAATGAAACTAATGAATGGATGAATTCTCTTGCATGTAGACTATCAAGTTTGGATGGATAAGCGTAGCTAGTAAGGCGCGGCGCAGGTATGTTAAGGCTCGTCCCTTTTCTTTCTATGGCATGAATCATACGTTGCGATTTTATAAATGCTCCCGTAACGTCCTTATTTTCAAAAGTTAGAAGTTATGATTTCAACGCATGATTTTCCTTCCTAAAAGTTTATGAATATTCTCCAAAATATCCATTTTTCTCCAAAATCCAAGTTTTACGATTTTCGAAAGTTTTATGCCCAAAACAACGACTATGATTTTATGATGACTATGATGATGCTAGATATGAGGAAATGACTAGAACGAATATGTCAAGGATATGTTCTTACCATGAGTATGACGATATGAAATGTTAAGCTATTTTTGGATAATGACTATTTTAAAGGTTTCAAAGTATATGAAATGATAGGTTATGATCCTGTTTTATGTTTTCCCGCAATGTTAGCTTTGGTTGATCGTCTCGCCTTATAATTGTTCCTTCAAGGTGAGACATGCCGATCCTGATTGTTCCATAATATAATCGGAGGTTTCCGACCTTACGTCACTCCGATAAAGTGATAGCTTTTGATTGGGCTCCAATGCATGCTTATGATGAATGTACACTGGCCTAGAGGGCCGGGCATGACCACCACTACGGAAAGCGTAGTGGGCAGCATGTGACTACACTGGCCTAGAGAGCCGGGCACGACCACCACTGCGGTAAGCGTAGTGGGGGCATATAATTACACTGGCCTACTTGGCCGGGCACGACCCCCACTAGTGGCGCTGCAAGAGATATTTACCCCGGACGCGGGAGGCCCGGACGCGGGCTAATGATGTCATGTGATTCAGACAGACTATGGATGCATGTAAAGGTAACAGTAAGCGTGCATGACTCCGCCTTAAGAGGCACTCTGATGTACAGACTACTTTTACAGTACATGATATGTTCTACAGTACCATTCTGTTATTACTCACGAGTACAGTTTTTACTATGTTGCTACTCATCGCTGTATCTCCTATTATGTTACTATTCATGCCTTACATACTCAGTACATTGTTCGTACTGACCCCTCTTCTTCGGGGGCTGCGTTTCATGCCGCGCAGGTACACCCAGATGATCAGAAGCCATTATAGAAGATGTTCCAGCGGAGTGGCATCTCCATTTGCCCTGGAGAGTTGCCGGGTCAAGAGTCCTATGCTATAATGTCTTGTTCGAGTTAGAGACTTTGCAGACAGAGTCGTGGGTCTAGAGTGTCAGCTTTTAAAAAGGGTTCCACTAGTTGATGTATTTTTTATTAAACCTCAGGTTATAGAGCCCTTATGTTTACAGACTGTGTTTTATTTGCGAAACGACGAAAAGATTTTGAAAAATTTTACTATGCATTTTACTTTCGGTTGACTTAAGAATCCAAAGAGAATGTGTGAGAAATAAGAGTCAGCGGGTTCACTCGGCTCCGAATACGGGGTCGGATGCCCATCACACCCTGATTAAGATTAGGGTGTGACAATAGGACCATGTATAACAGAATCATATGTCATATATGCAAATAACGTGTCCCGGCCTTTTGTTAAGGGACTCGGTAATATGGAATCATGCATATCAGAATCACGTACCAAGTATACATAACGTGTCCCGGCCCTCTACTGCGGGTCTCGGTGAATAATCATTATATGCCATCCTGGCCGCCATCCCCATATCATCATAAGCATATACAGATAACGTGTCCCGGCCCGCAAGTAAAAGGGACTCGGTGAACAATGCAGTGGAATGCGCACGACAACATGTCCTGGCCCGGGACTCAGTGAATCAGAATCATATCGTAGCGTACGCACGAGAGCATAACATGCCCTGGCCCGGGACTCAGTGAAAGATACATTGATCCATGCACGAGCAGAGTCGTGAGAAATCATATGCACATAAATCCAGACTCGATGAATACGTACACTTACCAACATTCGAAGGCTCGAAAACGAGTTTCGGGTTCTTCCGAGTTAGTATCGGAAAGTTATGAGCGTTTGGAATACGAAGCCTCTTGATCGTTTAAGCGATCCGAGATCGTACATGAAGAACATTAACGCTTATAGAGCATACTCATATTAGAATACTCGGATCGGACGACTCATATCCAAATACACATAGCGAATACTTATATCGACGCTCACACCGGAGTACTCATATCGGAGTTATCATATCAGAATGCTTATACCAAAATACTTAGATCAGAATACCGATGTCAGAACATACACATCAGAATATTTATTTTGAATACTTATGTCAGAATACTTAAATCAGAGTATTTACATCGGAATGCTTATGCCAAATTATTCAAATCAGATCGTCCGTCCAAGCATTTATATCGAATGGTCGAACCTAATGCTCATATCTGAGTTACCAGATACTTATATCAAATTCGGAATAATAGTCAAAAGTTTCCTCAATTATCTTACGGAAATAAGGCAAATAGAACAGTACAATTAGGTCTCGGGGATTGTGGACCCACCTCGGGTCAAATGAGGTGGCGTACACAATTTACGTATTTTACACTTCATAATATCATTCATGATAGTTTTAAGGTAGTCGGGTCCCATTTGTTCAAGTTCTGGGTATTTAGACAACTTTTCCAACCCTTAGCAACATAATTAGTTCAGTTCCACTGAAAGAAAAAGGGGCAATTTCAAACGTGGATTCCGAAGAGTAGAGTTGTCCCCGAGGTCCAAATTCAAGCCTAGTATATCTAGGACATGCCAAGAGAAAGAAAGGGTAAGCCTTACATACCTTTTCCGCTTCTTAAGCTTCTCCAAATTCGAATCCCGTTTTCTCCAAAATCTACAAATGGTCATGTTTACCAATTGTGAGTTATAGCTTCAAGAGTTCAACTTAAATTCATGTTTGTCTACCGAAATTTCGGCGCATTTCCCCTATACATATAGCATCCCGAGACTTAGCTCGGCTCAATATCAACAACAACAGCCCAACAATTCAACAACATCAACAATTATCATAAAACGCGCTATAACATAAATAGTCCTACATAAGGCGACACCTTCCATTCCCACTTCACCATATCAAGCTAATATCATGATTCTCATAATCATTTACTAATCAAAATCATTCCAACACAATCCGGAAGTATTCCATATCATTATACGAAATATTTGCAAAATATACAAGAATTGCACCAAAACCATAATTCACCCAAAACTTCCCACCAACTTGATACACACGGCCACATACACATAACACACTAAATTTATGGTTCCCATGCATTTTTCATCATGGAATTCACAACACAACAACAATCAAACTACTACATGAACTCAATCCAATTGTTCCATATCCATACCCCATTCGGCCACCCTCCACATTTCCAACCTCAAGCAAATTCATTAAACTTTCATTTCCAATATAGAGTTCACAACAACCACAACTAGAATACTACATAAAATTAACTCATCTTTGTCTACACAACAACACATGCACATGGCCACATGCATATGTATGCATCATCATGCAAACTTCCATATTCTCATGAGTTTTATCCTTTTCTACACACTACAACATATATGAACCCTTCATAACATATAAAAAGGGATCGAATCTTACCTTTCTTCTCAACTTCTTCACTTAGCTAAGGTTGGAATTTGCACCAAAGAGTGATTCTCTTGCTTCAACAATTACACCATGTTAAAGAGCATCCTTGAATTAGTAGAAATACATGAAGAAGCAATTTTTTTGAACAAGATTTCAAAGGTTCTTCTTTTTTTTTTCCTTCAATGGCCGAATAGGCCTTTATTTTTTTCCTTTTTCTTTCTTTTGTTCTTTCTCTCAAGTTTCTTGAATTTTCCAAATGAACATATGATGATTTTTTTCATCCTTGTGCCATATATATATTTTAAAAGGTCATGTGCATAGCACGTACCTATCTTGTTTTATTCCTTTCTTTTTTTTTCTAGAAATTTCTTCAATTTATGGCAAAGATGACTTATTTGTCATCCTTTTTCTTCACATGGCCAATATGGCCTTTTTGGTACTTTCATGAACTTATATGAAATTCTCATTTTGCCCCTCGACTTTCCTCATTATTTCCATTGGCCATTTTGCAAATTTCTCTTTTTACCCTTGGCCTTTCCCAATATTTCCATACTACCGATGTTCATAAATTATATTCCTAACAACTCGGACGCTAAAGTAACTCTTGAAAATGATCTTGTCCTTATCTTGCCACGACTTTCTCGAATTATCCGAATGCATTTTCACTATGGATTAAAGTTGGGGGTTTTAGCACAATAGTGTTTGGAAAGGAAAACTTATGGTAAGGAGTCTCCGATATGCTAAGTGCGGGTTGGAAGGAAAAACGAGGGTACTCGAGAACTGTTGGTAGATAAGAACCTCCCTAAAAAGGGGGGGGAGAAAATATTATATATTAGACCACGATCCGAGTCCTTTATATTGGACGAAGTTGCGCCGTACCTAAGCGTGCAACGACATGTTTCAAAGAGTAATGAAAGAGCAAGAAAATGCTTACAAGCCTAGTTATAAGGAATAATGGGGAGAATGGTAGGATTTAAAGGATGTTGCGAACGACAACGACTATGGTACTAAAAGTACTTACATTGGATAGTTTAAAATCTTTGAAGGGAAGAAAGAAAGATAAAGGATAAAGAATGGGCATGAGGAGAAGGACGACGATAAAAGCGACTCCTCCCGAAATGTTACATGACCCTATAAGATCAGTTGAACATTCGAGGACGAATGTTCTAAAGGGGGGGAGGATGTTATATCCCGTACTTCATACATTCGGATAATTCGAGAAAGTCGTGGCAAGATAAGGACAAGATCATTTTCAAGAGTTACTTTAGCGTCCGAGTTGTTAGGAATATAATTTATGAACATCGGTAGTATGGAAATATTGGGAAAGGCCAAGGGTAAAAAGAGAAATTTGCAAAATGGCCAATGGAAATAATGAGGAAAGTCGAGGGGCAAAATGAGAATTTCATATAAGTTCATGAAAGTACCAAAAAGGCCATATTGGCCATGTGAAGAAAAAGGATGACAAATAAGTCATCTTTGCCATAAATTGAAGAAATTTCTAGAAAAAAAAAAGAGAAAGGAATAAAAACAAGATAGGCATGTGCTATGCACATGACCTTTTAAAATATATATATGGCACAAGGATGAAAAAAATCATCATATGTTCATTTGGAAAATTCAAGAAACTTGAGAGAAAGAACAAAAGAAAGAAGAAGGAAAAAAATAAAGGCCTATTCGGCCATTGAAGGGAAAAAGAAGAACCTTTGAAATCTTGTTCAAAAAAATTGCTTCTTCATGTATTTCTACTAATTCAAGGATGCTCTTCAACATGGTGTAATTGTTGAAGCAAGAGAATCACTCTTTGGTGCAAATTCCAACCTTAGCTAAGTGAAGAAGTTGGAGAAGAAAGGTAAGATTCGATCCCTTTTTATATGTTATGAAGGGTTCATATATGTTGTAGTGTGTAGAAAAGGATAAAACTCATGAGAATATGGAAGTTTGCATGATGATGCATACATATGCATGTGGCCGTGTGCATGTGTTGTTGTGTAGACAAAGATGAGTTAATTTTATGTAGTATTCTAGTTGTGGTTGTTGTGAACTCTATATTGGAAATGAAAGTTTAAAGAATTTGCTTGAGGTTGGAAATGTGGAGGGTGGCCGAATGGGGTATGGATATGGAACAATTGGATTGAGTTCATGTAGTAGTTTGATTGTTGTTGTGTTGTGAATTCCATGATGAAAAATGCATGGGAACCATAAATTTAGTGTGTTATGTGTATGTGGCCGTGTGTATCAAGTTGGTGGGAAGTTTTGGGTGAATTATGGTTTTGGTGCAATTCTTGTATATTTTGCAAATATTTCGTATAATGATATGGAATACTTCCGGATTGTGTTGGAATGATTTTGATTAGTAAATGATTATGAGAATCATGATATTAGCTTGATATGGTGAAGTGGGAATGGAAAGTGTCGCCTTATGTAGGACTATTTATGTTGTAGCGCGTTTTATGATAATTGTTGATGTTGTTGAATTGTTGGGCTGTTGTTGTTGATATTAGTAGAGCTAAGTCTCGGGGATGCTATATGTATAGGGGAAATCTTTGCCGAAATTTCGGTAGACAAACATGAATTTAAGTTGAACTCTTGGAAGCTATAACTCACAATTGGTAAACATGACCATTTGTAGATTTTGGAGAAAACGGGATTCGAATTTGGAGAAGCTTAAGAAGCGGAAAAGGTATGTAAGGCTTACCCTTTCTTTCTCTTGGCATGTCCTAGATATACTAGGCTTGAATTTGGACCTCGGGACAACTCTACTCTTCGGAATCCACGTACTGAAATTGCCCCTTTTTCTTTCGGTGGGCCCAACAAATTATGTTGCTAAGGGTTGGAAAAGTTGTCTAAATACCTAGAACTTGAACAAATGGGACCCGACTACCTTAAAACTATCATGAATGATATTATGAAGTGTAAAATACGTAAATTGTGTACGCCACCTCATTTGACCCGAGGTGGGTCCACAATCCCGAGACCTAATTGTCTTGTTCTATTTGCCTTATTTCCGTAAGATAATTGAGGAAACTTTTGACTATTGTTCCGAATTTGATATAAGTATCAGTAACTCTGATATGAGCATTCCGGTTCGACCGTTCTGATATAAATGCTTCGGTACGGACGATCTGATTTGAATAATTTGGCATAAGCATTCCGATGTAAATACTCTGATTTAAGTATTCTGACATAAGTATTCAAAATAAATATTCTGATGTGTATGTTCTGACATCGGTATTCTGATCTAAGTATTTTGGTATAAGCATTCGATATGATAACTCCGATATGAGTACTCCATGAGCGTTTGATATAAGTATTTTGCTATGTGTATTTGGATATGAGTCGTCTGATCCGAGTATTCTAATATGAGTATGCTCTATAAGCGTTAATGTTCTTCATGTATGATCTCGGATCGCTTAAACAGTCTGAAGAGGCTTCTGTATTCCAAACGCTCATAACTTTCCGATACTAACTCGGAAGAACCCGAAACTCGTTTCCGAGCCTTCGAATGTTGGTAAGTGTACGTATTCATCGAGTCTGGATTTATGTGCATATGGTTTCTCACGACTGCGCTCGTGCGTGGCTCAATGTATCTTTCACCGAGTCCGGGCAGGAGCATGTTATGCTCTCGTGCGTACGCTACGATATGATTCGATTCAACGAGTCCGGGCCGGGACATGTTCTCGTGCGCATTCCATTGCATTGTTCACGAGTCCCTTTTACTTGCGGGCGGGACACGTTATCATGTATATGCTTTATGATGATATGGGGATGGCGGCCGGATGGCATATAATGATTATTCACCGAGACCCGCGAAGAGGGCCGGGACACGTTATGTATACTTGGTACGTGATTCTGATATGCATGATTCCATATTACCGAGTCCCTTAACAAAGGGCCGGGACACGTTATTTGCATATATGACATATGATTCTGTTATATATGGTCCTATTCACCGAGTCCCTTATCAGAGGGCCGGGACACGTTATACGCATATGTAATTTATGATTTTGACATGCATTGATGAGTTTATCCACCGAGTCCCTCACGGGAGGGCCGGGACACGTTAGACGCATATGTGATGTATGACATCATCCGAGCATTACGTACGTTACGCACTCCGTCGACGTGTGACATCACCGGTGCACTCTTTGTAATTTTTGCACCGCTTCGGACTTGCGATACGTGATTGTGAAATAAGCATTTCGGTACTCGAACGACTCGTTTACTTTACGTACTCCTTCGATATATGAGACGGTATGTACGATTTGTGTCTGCAAATATAAGCGTCTGGTATTTCGTGTAATGTATTTATCTTTTAGCCTGTCTATTTCAGTTATAGTTCTGTACTTTGTCTTGCATACCTTACATACTCAGTACATATTCCGTACTGACCCCCTGTCTTCGGGGGCTGCGTTTCATGCCGCGCAGGTACTCCCAGATGATTAGCAGCCGTTATAGAGGATGTACCAGCTGGATTGGCAGCTCCATTTGCTCCTGGAGTGTTGCCGAGTTAGAGTTTGTATGATATGCTTTCTGTATGGATGTTAGAGGCTCTGCAGACAGCGTCGTGGGTATTGGTTGCCAGTCTGTAAGCGGCTCCGTCAGCCGATATGTTGGTCTGTGTTATATACTGAATTTTGTATGATTATAGGTTTGTTCGGTTTGGAAGCTACGAGAAAGAATGTTTCTGAAAATTTTTACTATGCATTTTATCTTATCTGATTTAAAAAGTTTAACGTGACTTTATGTGCAGCAAGAGTCTGAGGGTTCGCTCGGCCCTAAGTAAGGGTCGGGTGCCCATCACACCCTAGGGATATTAGGGTGTGACAAAGTCGTATCAGAGCGAGGTCTGTCCGTGGGGTTGTCTGCAAAGTCGTGTCCGGTAGAGTCCCGTTTATGATGTGAAGCGCGCCACATTTATAAACAGGAGGCTACGGGGCATCTAGGAATTGTTGACCTTCTTTCTGTCATAGATCGTGCGATAGAGCCAAGTCATAGGAGAATGAAATAAGAAATTCCATCTGTAAGCCTTACATACGACGGAAGGAGGTAAGTGTGGATATATTTGACCAGTTACCCGAGACCGGCAGTTCCGGATGGCAAGAATGTGATATGAAGTTATATACTCTGTAAGGTATTGTTGGCATTTGCGGTGTACAGATTTTGAATGATAATAATTTGTAAAGGTGATATGGAAGACCGAAAAGGGTAAAATAGTAATTGTACGAGAAAGGACGTGTTGCGAACATGTCTCGGAATCTGTAAGGCTTTCACTAGCCCCAAATCATGTAATAAAGGTCATATGAGAAAGTGAACGCGATTATATCAGCATTAAAGCACCGAACTCCACTAAGGCCTCGAGGTTAAGCGTGCTAAAGTGGGAGGATGGGTGACCCCCCTGGGAAGTATGCAAGAATTCTACATGTCCTACATAAGAGACAAATGAGAAGGTAGGGTAGCCTAAAGAAAACTAAAGTATGTGGGATGGCTAGAAACCTTAAGAAGATGTGTAGGACGAGAGCAGAGTAGACCAGTGAAGAGAAAGAAAGTGCAGTATAGCTTCGGGATTTGTATAGGCTTGAACAGCGTTGGAATTATTTTGTGGGATAGTCGACAGTAATCATATATATGTGTATGAATGCATATGATATTCTATATGTAATTATATCGGTAGGTAAGTAATTCCCAGCCACCGGTGCTACGGTGTGGGAAGCCAGCAATCGGATAAGAACATCGAAGTTCAAGTAATAAGGAAAGATATGGTACAGGTGTTGTAAAATGATCTTGTCCTTATCTTGCCACGACTTTCTCGAATTATCCGAATGTATGAAGTACGGGATATAACAGGACTAGCCACCCCATTATGTGTGCTTGATTGTTCAATTGTGTTAGCTTGATGCCATGTGTAGTTGGTAAATATCGACTTCTGTCTTGTCGTCTTGATTTGGATAGAATTGACATACCCGTGGTTGGTATTTGTACTTGGATATATTGTTGGCGTACCCACTGTTGGTACTTGACTTATTGATATATGTTGGCATACCCACTGTTGGTATTGTGATGTGATGCTCGCTGGCGTACCCGTTATGGTACTTGTGATATTGAACTTCATCGATTTACATATGCATTGCACGCATTCTCTCATAGTCATGCATGGACGACACCCGATGAAGATCCGATATCGTTGATTGAGCGAAACTGATATTTGATGAACTCTTTTCCTTAAATGATTGTAAAAAGATCGATGTCCGAAGATCCATTCCGGAATCGTTGATTATATGAAACTAAAATTTTGATGAACTCTTTTACTTGAGCGATTGTGAGACGGCCAATGTATGAGGTTCAATTCCGGAATCGTTGATTGTGTGAAACTGATATTTGACAGACTCTTTTACTTGAGTGATTGTGAGATGACCGATGAGATATTCTGGCATTATTGTTGCATGGCCGATTCCAATGTTATCCCGGAATCGTTGTTAGTGCATGGACTCCGCGGGTCCCCCCACGGTGGTGCTAGTGAGACTCCGCCTGTGAGCAATTAGCCAGGGTCCCATCTATCTGTTGGGCTAAGATTCTAGACGGATGGTGCTTAGACTTCGCGAGTCATGCTGAGTTGCGCTACCGAGACGTCGATCTTTCCGTCCGGAGTATATGTGTGCACCTCATTTTTATGACATGTCATCGCATTCATACCATTATTGCACTGCATTGCATCATGACTTGATTGAGATATTATGATGATTGGATTGTGATTATTCTGTTGTGATGATTCTATTGTGGTGATTGGACTGGATCGGATATACTCGGACTGGATATATTTGGGTTTAGATGCTTACATAGGTAATGAAGGATACTCGGTTGCAATTATATTATCTCATGCTTGGTTGGTTTATTTGCTTATCTACTTTATTTTCTGAATTGTGTTAACTATGCTTAGTCGGCTGATGATGCCTACCAGTATTGTTGTTTGTACTGACCTGCACTTGCTGCATTCTTTTATGAATGCAGAGTACCAGGTCGAATCTACTTCTCTGACCCGTGGCTGATCGACTCTTCAGCTTCCACTCGACTTTTTAGGGTGAGCATGGCATCCGCTGATCTTGAAAACTTTCCTATTATGTGTCTTACTTTTATTCCAGAGACATAGAACTTATGTATTAGTACTTCCAGATTGTATTATTCAGACTAGACCTTTGGGGTATTCTTGTCTTCCTCACTTTTTACTACTATCTATTTATATAATTCATGAGACTTACGTATTTGTTCTATTTCGCTGTTTTAAATTCGTTCTTCATGTATTTATTCGTTGTTGGGATGAGGGTTCGCTTATTAAGGTGGGAAGGTAAGTGCCGGCATGGCCTAACCAAAATGGGTCGTGACAAGTTGGTATCAGAGCCCTAGGTTACCCAGTCTTTAATACAAAAGCGTGTCTAGTAGAGTCTCGCGGATCGGTACGATGAGCTCTGTACCTATCTGCGGGAGGCTATATGACATTTAGGAATTCTCACTTTCTTTCTTTCTGTCGTGCTGCTTTATTCAAATTGGTGTCTGGAAAGATCAAGCTGGTATCCGACTCTTATCTCTGCTCTCACAGATGGTGAGAACTCCAGCTACGATGGCCCGAGGTTAGGTGCGAGGAGCTTGGAGCTACGGCTGGCACTCGAGGGCGCGCTACAGTCAGAGGACATAGCAGAGCGAGAGGCTGCGGGGCTGCCCCAGCCAGGGGCAAAGCTCCTACAGTAGGCCAGTGATGAGAGAGGTCTCAGTCTCCCGAGCCCAAGTATCAGCCGGGCAGAGACCAGGCCACAGAGGATGGCGTGGCCCCAGTATGGACACAGCCTAAGGTTACTTCCGACCAGGCCGTGCATGACACTATGGCCAGGATTATACTTCACCTAGATGCTCAGCAGGGGCCGCTGGTGTTACTACTCCCGGCGGGGGTTCACAGACTAGGGGAGGGGCGCAGACCCCTGAGCAGGGGCATACACGGGCAATATATCCCGCTCAGCTATGGATCCTCACATTGATGCTATACCCTTCCCTGGTAAGGATATTAGGCCCTTGGATAGCGCCGTTATGGCTACTGCGGATCAGGACCTGGTGGGGAGATTTAGGAAGTTGGAGCCACCAAGGTTCTCTGGTACTTTGTCTGAGGATGCCTATGAGTTTATTCTTGATATGCATGAGTTGATGTACCGTATAGGGATAGTGGAGACCCACGGAGTTGATTATGTGTCCTACCAGTTTCGCGGTGACGTGAAAACGTGGTGGAGGTATTTCGTGGCGTGCAGACCTGAGGGTTCTCCTCCTTTGACTTGGACTCAGTTCTACCGAGCCTTCCTTGAAAAGTATGTGCCGTGGTCTTTGGGAGAGGCTGGTAGGGAGCAGTTTTTACACCTTGAGCAGCGGGGCATATCCTTGGAGTCTTATGTGACCCGTTTCCTCTATTTTGCCCGATACTCTACTCCGTTGATCTCTACTGAGGCTGATAGGATCAGGCGCTTTGCTGGATGACTAGTGGGCTCTCTACAGATTCCTTGTCTTCAGATGGAGTCTATGGGGGTGTTATATCCCGTGTTTTCGCGTATTCAAAAAATTTTGAGACAAGTGTGACTTGTATGTTATAAGGTAATATTTTGATTTTAGTTATGATGTGTATGACATTTATGAGAAATATTGATGTGGAGACATCGGAGAAGGCCAAGGGCAAAATCGGAATTTTGAAAATTAGTTTCGGGAATTACAAAACGAGAATTTTAAGTCATTGGGCTCAAAAAAAAAAAAAAGAAGAGAATTTTTGGCCCAAAATGAGGAGGGTGGCCGGCCAACATGGCCTTGGCCCAACCCCTCATTTTAAATAATTTCCCATGTGTTATAATTTATATAAGTGAGCTCTATCCATTAGAAATTTCAAGAAACATAAGAAGAGAAAGAACAAAGCAAGAAGAGCAATAAAAGAAGGGCATATTCGGCCCTAAGGTTGCCAAAATCACCCTAAAAATCTTGCCTCTAAAATTTGAATTTTGTGATTTTCCTACTAAATTGAAGTTCCTCTACTACATGGTGCAATTGTTTGGGAAGAAAGAGTGCTTGTTTCTTCAATATGACAACTTGTTAAGTGAAGAAGTTGAAGAGAAAAAGGTAAGAATTCATTTCATATTATTATGGTATGAAGGTTTGTTTGTGTTGTAGTGTATAGAAACGAGTAGAATTCATGAAAACATGAAAGTTTGCAAAGTGGGTATGGAATATGGTGCATGGCCGTGTATATATATAAATTGTATGCTTATGGTGGATTGAATTTATGTTGTATTCTAGTTGTGTGTAGGGTGGAATTTATATTGAGAATGAAAGTGGAACGAATTTGGTTGAAGTTGGAAATGTATAGGTTGGCCGTGTGATATAAGGAATGGAATGGGGACGAATTAAATTTTTAGTTAACATGGTAGTTGTGTCGTTATGACATTTATGACTTAAGTGAAGTCTTAAACGATTCGAAATAGCGTTGAAATGGTATGTATGTCATTATGGGAAATTATGTGATTTTTGCATGAATTTATATAAAAATGCAAGTGAGGCTCTAAATGTGAATTATGATTGTTGTTGACGAATTTGGGAAACGAGAATGTGTTATGAACGTTTATATGGAAGAATGGAGGTTTTGAATAAATTATGACTTCGGTGAGAATTTTGTATATTTTGCAAATATTTTGTATAATGATATGGAATGCTTTTGAATGATGTTGGAATGATTTTGATTAGTAAATGAGTATGAAAACATCGACATTGATTTGAAAATGCAAGTTAGATTGGGAGTGTTGTGTTATTTGGAAAATAAGACTATTTACGCTAGAATGCGTTTCTAGTCGATGGTTAATGTTAATTATGTTATTATTGGTTTGGTTGTTGTTGTTTTGGCCAAGTTTGAATTTCGGGGATGTTGTATGTGTAGGGGAGATCTTGCCCAAATTTTTATAGACAAGTATTGGTTGAAATTGAAATTTCAAAGCCTTATGATTAACATTTGGTAATTGTGACCAAATTATAGATTTTGGCGAACTTGAGCCACGATTTTGGAGACGTGTAGGAAGCGAGAAAAGGTATGTAAAGTCCTTCCTTTCCTTCTTATGGCATGTCTTAGCTATATCGGTTTGAGTCCGAGCCTCGGGAAAGGTTACGTGCATCGAAATTTGAGTTTAATTCTCGGTTACTATTCACTCGATAATTGAATTACTTTCTTTACATTTTGTTGGACAAATGTTTAAACTTCCATAACTTTACCAAACGAACCCGGATTGCTTTGAAACTTTCACGGATGCTCCCATAGGGTCTAATACTCGTAAGATTACGTACGCCACCTCGACTTGACCCGAGGTGGGCCCGCTATTTCCGAATCGCCCCTATTGTGTTACTAATTTGTTTTGAGCAATACTTAAAGGAAACTGTATTTGCTCCCTCAACAAGTAAACGATTGGTGTTTTCATTATTCCTTGAGCCTCATGGTATAGCTTGAAGCATAAGATGATCTAGAAAGATTATTGTGATATAACCCATTGTGATATCGTAAGATATACCCTATGATTATCGTGTGAATTCTCTTATATGATCCGGTAGTTGAGTTGTTCTAATTATTTCATCGAATCCACGATATATTTCGACATACCAAATCGATCCTAAAAGTTTTTTGCGGCGGTCCGTTCGGACATCCAAACGGCTCATACTACGATTATTGCCTTTCTTCTCTCTTAAGTGACTCATCACTCGCGCTAACCGATGAGACGTAATTTGGGATAATTACGCTCCTTAGTTTGGAATTTGGTATGATTCATAGGCTCTCTCGGATACGAACGATCCGGTACAAATATTACGATATAAATACTCCGATACGGTAGCCCGATATGAACGTTCGATACAAGTATTCTGATCCGATCATTACGATATAAACACTTCCAACCCCGAGATATAAGTATGTCGATATGCATAATTTGAGATAGGTACCCCGACATAAGCGATCTACGTGAATATTCGATATGGATATGCGGTTCGAAATAAGAAATCTGCTATAAATAACCTAATGTAAATATTTGGTAAAGGTACTTTTACTATAAGTATTATAATATCAGTACCTTGACGTAAGTATTCTGACATAATTAACCTGATATAAACATTCCGAAAGGTATAGGATATGATGGTTATTTGTTGATGATTATTTGTCACCTGAACACGAATTGGTTTGCTGAGTTCCCAGAGTATTAAGAAATGAATTGTATATGTGTGATGTGATGATTTGTGTGTATGTTTGACCGGGCTCGGAGTGCCGTGGTATCTGTCCGCCTCCGGGTGCCGTATATATGTGATGATGTCATGATGTGTGATGGGATATTGGTTGTCTGTCCGTCCTGATACGATATACGAAATAATTGTAAAAGTTTCTATACCAAAATGTCTTTGACTACCGAAGTTTTTTCCACTATGTCTGATACAAATGTAAGATTCCAAAAGTTCCGTTTGATTTGGTTCGTACTAATATTTGAAAACGCGTTCTGGGAGCTACTCGATGGTCCGAGGGTCCCAGGGACAAAAACGCGTTTCGGGAGGCGCTCGATAGTCCGAGGGTCCCAAAGACAAAAACGCGCTCCGGAGCCGCTCGATAGTCCGAGGGTCCCGGGGCAATACGCGATCCGGGAGCCGCTCGACGATCCGAGGGTCCCGGGGAACCGGTTACGCTTTAACGTTACGTTCGATATGCCGTTTGATATGATATGCTACGGCGTCCGGATAAATAATTATTTTGGAATTTCGTATATCCTGTGTGACTTGCGCCTGACATTCTGTTCGTCCTACACGATCTGTGTCGATATGATTTGTGTCCGAAAGGGGAGCATTCTGGCGCCTTGTGTTTTCGATTCTCCTTCTAACATATAACATAGGAATACGAGACTTGTGTACGAGAAGTAAGTAATTTAATACATGACTTTGGCATATACGGTTCGTGTCCGATAAACAAGTATTTTGGAATTCTGGATAGTGTACTTACTACTTATCTTTTTTGTTACGATTATGATTACTCGTTTTCGTATTTTATGCCTTCTATATCCCCGATCCCTGTCTACGATTACGTCCGTTGATCCTCTGTACCTACCATTACGATTAAAATTAAATACCCCGGTTCGCGCCCCGCACTTCCGAGTCGATTACGGTCCTGTCTGACATATTTCTATGCCTATGCATGCTTTTGATTGCACTATTTATGATCCGAAAGTAAGCGTTTTGATACTCTGGATAAGGTACGTATTTTCTGTACTTCTAACTTCGACCACGATTCTGTAGATTAATCTCCTGCACCCCTGATCATGATAAGGCTCTGTCCGATATACTTCTGCACGCCTGATTTCGATTATGATTTGTTAGCTGTATTCACGTACATTTGGATTGGTTTATGATTCTATTACGGTACCGGCTTTACATACTCGCATATTCCGTATTGACCCCCTTGTTCTTCGGGGCTGCGTTTCATGCCACGCGGTACTCCCGGTGAGCCGAAATTATTATAGAAGATGTTCCGGCAAAGATGGCGAGCTCCATTCTCCCGGAGGGGGTCGCCAAGTCGAGTTTGTTTGTTATGAGTTACGGAGTTATGTTAGAGACTTTGCAGACAGCGTCGTGGGTGTGTTTGTCAGTTGGTATGCGGCTCCGTTAGCCGATATGTCAGTCCGTATTTATGTAATGAAATTTTGTATGTTTACAAATTTGTTTGATTCGGAGGCTACGAAAAAAAAAAAATCTGACACATTTGCTATGTATTTTACTTTATTTGATTTAAATAGTTTGACAGAATCTTAGGTGTGTGGCAAGAGTCCGAGGGTTCGCTCGGCCCTAACTAAGGGTCGGTTGCCCATCACGTCCCTTGGAAATTGGGGCGTGACAGGGGGCTTCCTTCCAGTCTATTATTGAGCAGGCTTCTATGGTTGAGGGCGCCAAGGCCCATGCTTTTAGTGGTGGTGACAAGAGGCCATGTCAGACTGGCAGTTTTGGAGGTTCTGGTATGAGGGGCGCCGGTCAGTTTTCGAGGCCACCTCAGCCCTGTTTCGATTGTCTCGTGTATTCAACATTACTAGCTTCCTCTAGTGAGCCACCCAGGCAGAGAGCTCCTGAGAGTCCGTTCTCTAGACCAGTGGACAAGACTGCTTCATCCGAGTCTTTAAATTTCGTGTTTCAGCACTCGACTCCTCTTACCTGTTTCTCTTGTGGAGAGGTTGGGCATGTTGCCAGGAGATGTCCCCGACCTAGGCGGGATTATTAGCTACCGAAGACTCCTGTATCATCCGGTGGTCGAGGAAGGGCTTCTCATAGAGGCGGTGCTCAGTCAGGCCGCGGTACTTCCCATGGTTCTAGAGGTAGGTCCCAGCTAGCTAGAGGTGGTACTCAAACCCAGACTGGGCGTGGTGGAGCCCATTGTTACTCATTTCCTGGTAGGCCCGAGGGAGAGGCCTCAGATGCTGTGATCTCAAGTACCATTTTTATCCGTCATAAAGCAGCATCTGTGTTATTTGATCCTGGGTCCACTTATTCATATGTAGCATTTCATGCCGTTGGTTAGAATTTTCCATGTAATAGCATAGATATACCTATTCATGTGTCTAC
Organism: Lycium ferocissimum; assembly: GCF_029784015.1. NCBI lineage: Eukaryota > Viridiplantae > Streptophyta > Magnoliopsida > Solanales > Solanaceae > Lycium > Lycium ferocissimum. The sequence goes on along the minus strand of NW_026727960.1, from coordinate 4,863 downwards.
TCCGGTTGGAGATTCTATAGTTATTGATCGAGTCTACTGGTCTTGTTTAGTTACTTTTATGGGGTACGACACTTGGGTAGATTTGATGATTCTGGATATGGTGGACTTTGATATTATATTGGGTATGTCTTGGCTTTCTCCTTATCATGCGATCTTGGACTGTCATGCCAAAACAATCACTTTAGTCATGCTGGGCATTCTTAGGCTTGAGCGGAGAGGTACTCCTAGTCCCGCTCCGAAGAAGATCATTTCCTTTCTTTGGGCAAAGAAGTTAGTAAGTAAGGGGTGTTTAGAGTATTTGACGCATGTTCGCGATACGACAGTTGCATCTCCAACCCTTGATTCTATCCCTATTGTGACCGAGTTCGCAGAGATATTTTCATCGAATTTGTCGGGTATGCCACCTGATCGCGACATTGATTTCTGTATCGAGGTGGACCCAGACACTTGTCCCATTTCCATTCCATCATATCGGATGGCACCTGCTGTGTTGAGGGAGCTTAAGGAACAATTGCAAGATTTATTGAGCAAGGGGTTCATTAGTGTCACACCCTAATTTCCGATAGGGCATGATGGGCACCCGACCCTTATCTAGGGCCGAGCGAACCCGCAGACTCTCGAAATACTCGCAATCATACTGGGCCCACAGAACATAACATAAGTACACAATGAAAAATTTTCGGAAAGTCAAACATGCTTTTAATCTTTTTCAAGTCAAATCAAATACAATCCGTAGTCATAACAAATCTGAAACGTAAGGCATACTGATGTATCGGCTTGCATAGCCGCTTGCAAAACAAACCTGTAACATAATGCATACTAACACACCGGCTTACATAGCCGCTTACAAACTGACGTCTTATACACGCGACACTGTCTGCAAAGTCTCTAACATAACTCCAGATACCATATCACACATATGCTCTGACTCGGCTCACTCCGGAAAAAATGGAGCTCGCCAATCCAGCTGGAACATCTTCTGATAGCATCACCTACTTATCTGTGGGTACCTGCGCGGCATGAAACGCAGCCACCGAAGAAAGGGGGTCAGTACGGAATATGTACCGAGTATGCAAAGCCGAAAATACAGAAAACGAAATCATAACCAAAGTTAGGAGTACAGAAAGTGAGCATAATAAGCCGAATACCAAGGTACTTGCATCTGACCTCTAAATCATACATAAGCAGTACAGAAGACAAATAGGATAATCAGATTGTCAAAATACTTCGCTTTCTTTTGAAAAACATTTCTGCCTCGTGTATGCGGAAAATCAAACATACCACATGAGCTGACCTTAACCGATTGCCGAGGAACGTACGGCCCGATCCATATATAACATAATAATCATAAACGTACCGTCCTATTGTCACACATCATATCGCATATCATATCATCAAATACACACATACACACATACCGCGGCCAGGAACCCGGCGGTAATATCACATATACACATACCGCAACGCATCATAACATCATGACCGGTCATATGAGATGCCATTAACCGATGTGGGATTGGCCTAAACCAATGTGGGATTTTCCTAGACCAATGTGGGATTTGCCTAGACCAATGTGGGATTTGCCTAAACCAATGTGAAATTTTGCATCATCATTGGGTTTGCCCGACCATTGGGTTTGCCCCACCACTGGGTTTGCCCCACCATTGGGTTTGCCCCACCACCGGATCTGAAACCAACTGATCATATCATCATGTATCATATCAAATCATCATATATCATATCGTATCGTCATATATCATATCGGACTTCGTATCACATCATACATATATACACAGTACCCGGCCGAAAGGGGCTCGGCGTACCGGACACATCATACTCTGGAAAACACATCATTTACAAATCGAGAAACCATATTCATATAAATCCTTATTACTGGCTCAACAGAATGATCAAACAAGTCCTCACTTAAAGGCCAAAACAGTAGTCAAATTAAGTTTTCTCCGAACGTCACTCGGGAACAGATCAAATAGAATTTTTGAAATCATAGTTACGTATAAAAATCATATGCATAAAATCATCATCATAACTCATTAAACAAGTAAGAAATTCATATGCGGAAGTCAAAGCGAAAATAGTATTAAATTTTTCCCGAAAGTCATTAAGGTTAAGCATAGAAGAGCCGCGGGCCCCACGGACGGGTGCCAACCCCATCCGAACCCGACTACGAGAGTTAGGGGATTGTTATGTCTCATGAAGTTACCTATTATGTTTCGGGGCGATCCGAGCTCGTAAGCTAAAGTTACGGGCGTTCGTTGTTTTGGATTCGTTAAGGAATAAAATTCTTTTCAAAACCAACTTTCATGCAACTTTAGGAAATCAATCATACAAAACATATAAACCATAGTTTGTCCACATAAGGATGCCAACATCAAAAACAAATACGACTCATAAACATACTCGGATTTTAATAATGGAATTTCCCCCGAAGCTCATAACATATCATAACTTAGTCGTATCTAAGACATGCCAAAAGAAGGAAGGTAAGCTTTACATACCTCGTCTATTCTCCAAGATAATCCAATCTTACGTCGCGAACTTCTCAAGAGCTACAATATGCCATTAAGTACCAAACATTAGCTAAAACACTTAGGAACCCGATTCGAAATGAATACCAAATTCTGCAGAAAATTGGGCAGCATTTCCCCTATAATTGCAACAACCCGAGAATTCAACTCGGCCAATTTCAACAACAACAACACCAACAACCAAACTACAACATCAACAATCAATTCAAAATGCATTTCTAACATTAGTAGCCCTTTTTACATAATTCAACAACATTCATAATATTCCAATATACTCACTTTAACTACTTACATACAACCCAATACCAACGTTTATAAATTCGATTACTGATCCAAAGCCATTCAACCGATATTCAAGTACACTTTAAACAATTAACAATATATTTCCAACAACCCAACCATACTTCCACCTTATCCGAAATCTCTTCCCAACTCAACATAACCACGCTAACGCATTTCTTTCTTCTAGAACTCATGAACTACACCAACAATCTACTCTTTAACAATGTCATTAACCTAAATATAAAGTTTACATAAGAGTTACATTGGCTTCCAAATCAGCCCACAACCATCACAACTTCAAATTGATTCATTAAAATCTCATTATCAACATAGAATTCACAACGACACAACTAAAACACTAAGTAACATTACTTCCTTTTCCAACACACAAAACAGCCCATTTTCGACCATTCCTCAACATACACCATTCCATGAGTTTCATTCATTTTCTACACATTACAACAACACACAAACATGCTAAATTCAATTAGTTCATTACTCCAACACACCACTACATGCACACGGTTTGACACACACATACACGGCTACAATTCACCATCCATATTTTCATGGATTTCATTCATTTTCACACTTCACAACATACACAAACCATCCATAACACATCAAAACAAGATTAAACCTCACCTTTTTCCACTTTGTTCTTCACTTAGCTTGGGTTGAGGATTTGCATGAACCAAGGATTTTCTTGTTCTAACAATTGCCCCATGTTGTTTAGCACCTTCCAAAGAGTAGGAAAACTAGAAGAAAATATTTTTTTGACTTAGATCAATATATATATATATATATATATATATAGTCATGGCCGTAACGGCCTCTCCATTTTTTTTCTCCAAGGTTCTCAACTCTTCTAAGGGGTGAAGAATGATGAAGATGACTTAATTGTCATCTTTTAGCCACTTATATGTTGCTTCCATGTGGCCCATGGCCCACACCTAAAACATGGCCACTTATGGCCATTTTCATGAATTAATAAGTTTCTAAAATTTCACTTTTGGCCCCAAATTTTCATGAAATGTCTAGCTTTCCATAATTCACCTTTTGGTCCCAAATTTTTCTTATTCCAATTTTACCCTTAACATTCCGTACCAATAAAAAGATGAATATGCAACTTATGCATTTTTAACAAAATCGGAAAAATTTACAACCTTGTCCTTAACCCTTCGCAACCGACTTAGAATATTTCCAACGTAGAAAGTACGGGGTATAACATCCTTTCCCCCTTTAGAACATTAGACCGAGCGTCTCCCCTTGGGGTGCTCCTGTGTTATTTGTGAAGAAGAACGCTGGGAGTATGAGGATGTGCATTGATTACTGACAGTTGAACAAGGTCACTATTCAAAACAATTGCCCTATGCCTCGTATTGATGATCTGTTTGACCAACTTCAGGGTGCTTCAGTGTTTGCGAATATTGATTTATGTTTCAGTTATCACCAGTTGAAGATTAGGGCGGAGGATATTCCGAAGATAGCATTTCAGACGAAATATGACCACTATGAGTTTTTGGTGATGTCTTTTGGGCTTACCAATGCCCCAGCTGCATTTATGACCTTGATGAATGGCATCTTTAGGCCGTTTCTTGATTCTTTTGTGATTGTGTTTATTTGGTGTATTACAAGAGTATAGAGGCGCATGAGAGCTGTCTTCATACCGTTCTTAGGTTGTCAGAGACATAGCTTGTTTGCTAAATTTTTCAAGTATGAGTTCTGGTTGGAGTCTGTAGCATTCTTGGGCCATGTGGTGTCCAAGGAGGGGATTATGGTTCAAAATTTTAAGATTGGGGTCTGGAGGGGTCACAGGCCCACTACTCTTACTGAGATTCGTAATTTTATGGGTTTGGCCAGTTATTACCGTCGCTTTGTGAAGTGTTTTGCTGCCATTTCTTCGTCCTTGACCAGATTGACTTAAAAGGATATTCCCTTCCAATGGACGGATTATTGTGAGGAGAGTGTTATATCCCGCGTTTTAGTGCATCTGTAATTCAAGGTAATTGCGGGGAGATGGCAACCAAGGTCT
>NW_026727959.1:0-29115 GCF_029784015.1 Lycium ferocissimum | reverse complement strand
AAATTTTCACAACCGAATACGCAATCCACTCTCCTACAACATGCAACCTTACCCGACGAGCGCGTCAAATACTAATTGTTCCCTTCTTAATGGTGGAGATTAATCTATCCAAATCCTTCTTCTTAAACCTCCGTCCCATTAAAACGAAAGTTCTCATGCCCCAATACCCTAAGAATATCACTTGCTACGCGTTTCACACAAAGTCGTCCTTCATGTCCTTATTCCTAATTTCTCTTCTTTAATACTCGCGGTCACTACACTTTTGCCCCAAATCCTATGATCCTGACCGAACTTACATTCGTTCCATGCACGCCATCATAATACCCTGGCAAAGTTGAAACTTATTCCCAAAGACCAATCATATCTCTAATAAATCATACTTGTTAAGTCATAAATGCGCTTCTGTGACTTTCGAGTAACTAATCGAAAAAACTAGGATCACTAGCCTCTCCCCATTATCGCTCCTATCTTCCCAAGAATATGGCAAAATAAGCCGGTCTAAATCACAACACACACAACTAAAACTTCAAGTCATAACTGGAAACTGAACTGGGTCACGCGTCCGTATCAAGACGGCACATCTCGTACCCTACCACAACACGTCACATATAAACCGTTTGCATAAAGGTTTAGAAAATCAAGTTCCACCATTCGTGGGAGAATAAGTCAAGGAAATTCAGATACAAATTTGAATCAACTAGATACCAATTGGAATGAAGTATCATGAAAGAATGAAAGAATTGGAAGTTTCCTAAATGTCTTGTAGCTCCGCGTATAAGTACAGCTCATCGTACGATATGTCAGAAGACTGCTATACATGCTCTTGTACTTGTAAGACCGGTAACCTAGGGCTCTGATACCAAATTCTCCCAACCTAATTCGTGAATCGTGATGACACCTACACTGTTCCCCCAAGTAGGCGAACCATTCCCAAATTATTTTAATCATTTATAAGAATTATGTGGAAATAGACAATAATTTAGCTAACAGATCCGAGTCATATACATAACAAATGCAGAAGTAATAGCAACCCCAAAATCTGGTCTGGACTAGTACAAGAGTCACTATTTCGAGATACAAGTCAGATATAAAGTAAAAATCTTATATATAACAACACTGTCTCAAGAATACAAAATAGGCAGTTATATACAAATAAAGAGTCTCCGGTTACGGATCTTGTCCAAGAGCTCACCTTGGAATCTCTGTCATGTAGACTCAGATCACCCTCGACGACAGAAACTGGAACTAGTAACAAACTCTGCACTCAAAAGAAGAGTACAGCAAGAGTAGCATCAATACAAACAACACATAATAAGTAAGCATCATAAGCCGACTATTATTAGTTCACGCGTACAAGCATAAAATCAACAAGAAATAGGCACATAATACTCAATCCAAGGTCACAAAATATCCCATAACTGAATCACAACCTAAGAGGAAGCTTCTAAACCACAAGTCTGTCTTTTCACAATAATCTCAATTGATAATCACAACCAAAGTTTTGACCTAGAGTCACTATCCAGCAATCTAACCCAGTCTATAATCCGATCCATGCTACCATAATAATACGAATCGACCATACCAAATCAGAAATAAAGAGCTATATAATTATGAAAAATAAAACATAATGATGTGAAATGCAATGCACTGGACAAATACAACAAACCTGTGCACACATGCTAATGGTATTGTTTGCCCAATAGTCATAACCTATGAGGGACCCGCAAAGTCCATGTACCTCTCGCTCTAGAACAGAAGTCGGATCAATAGTTCACAAATAGGCGACATCTTTACCCCCCCCCGATGTGCCTCTGTATACATATATCAGGATAGGACACATCCTCACCGCCTTTCAGATGTGCCTTTATACATATGATGTATACAAAATGAGTATTCAAAATATGGTTCAAGTCTAGAACCTCAAGATGAAACATCTAGTCAAAGCAAGCATGATCAATCAATGAAATCAAATACCAATGAAAGTGCAAGCCACAATTCCATAATCATATCAGGGCTTAGAATAATCAGCTCAACCCTAGAATGAATCATACAAATCCTCTCGATCAACATAAGAGTCTATGACACCCTTTACTTCCACATATAACAAGTACCCCTCACAACTAAGTCTTGCATCACTAAAGTGTTCCATTTTCTTTCATATTTTCCATAAGTCTTTCATCAATCATTTCTGAATCATTTCCATCATGTATGAATGCAGGAATGACAAATCAGTCCAATGAATGTAAATGAATATGCTCGAAGATCACAAACACCATAAGTTGTATCAAATCTTGCATAATATCATTACCATTAGAAAATCATAATAAAGATCTCATTCATGCCTTATCACAAGTACACATCCAGCATAAGTCTAATCTCTTTAATTTCTATATCACAATATGAATATCAACGTATTTCCAATTCAACAATCTATATAGAACATGATCAGCCCATAATATAAAGGTCAATGAATACAAGGCACCATGCCATAAGTCATAACAAGACTTAGATAAATCACTCAACAAAAACAAGGATATGCAACCCTCTCAACCAACGAGAAGATTATATATTAACTCCTTTCTTCTCATATCACAGCAAATACACCTCAGGTTTTAGTACATAAAATAATGGCGACAAGCCCACAAAATCATTAATCATACCAACCTAGATAATAATCCAACCAAACACCATGTCTGAAGACCTAATCATGCTTTCTCCTATCAATTGTATACAATATATACGTTTCGCTAATCAAAGTCTAACTAAATTAAGTCGTAACCTACCTTGAATATAGAACGGAGCCACAAACTACTCCATACTAGCCTTTTATTTCCAAAGTGCCTCAGAACGATGGTAGTCTAGTAACTAACGATAGAACATAGTGCTAAGTAAGCCACAAACCATCTAATCAAACAAAACAACAATTGGGAAAAAAACCCAATTACTTCTACCATTTTCAATTGGGTGAACCATCACTTAATGTTGAATTTGTCATAATCTCAATTCCAACAGTCATACTATTCCATTTTATGGGTTTTCTAATCAATTTAACCCCTTTCAAATAGATTTTAGGCCAAAGTTCTCATTTTTGTTAGACCTTATGTCTCAATATGCAATTTCCACCATAGGTAATCAAATTCCCTTCCTAGAAAGTGATAACCTATACGCCTAGATGATTAATCCACAAAAAAATCAACAACCCATCAATTATTTAAGGGTTTACTAATTCTTTTCCTTCACCATTAGAGAACATTAAACTATTCATGAAACTTAAAAAAGATTACGGAACGAACAATAAAAGGGTTAAGACATACCTTCAAAGAGGAGTTTCACCCTAGCCTTAGAAAATCGCCTCTCACTTTCTTGGGAACTGTTTTTGATGTTATGTAGGGAATGGCTTCAATATTTGCAATGTAAAATTCAGTTTTTGTCTCCGTCGACCACTGCATCGGTCAAAGTTTCATTGTAGCGGTGATCCGTAATTACGATACAGATCTAATGGTTCAATCGAAATACAAAAAAAGGTCATTTGATCAATATTGTTCCCTTTATCGCCAATGAATTACGATGAAAACATCGAATACGAGCGCGACACAACCCAAATCCATATGAAACTCTTCGAAATCTCACCAAAACTTGTGGACAAGTCCAAAATCATCATATGAACTTGTTGGAACTTTTGAAACATTGACACGGGATCATCTTAACCCGATGTTGACCGTGGTCAACTCTACCTCTTTACTTAACTAGTTCCTCCACCAGTGACTCAAATCACACTCAAACGTTTCGGGAACCAAACCAATGACTTCACTAAATCATAAATCACGTTCTAGACCTAATGGAAATGTTGAAATTCGATCACGGCCACTTTTACCCAAAAGGCAATTATCGGTCAAAGGTTTTTTAATTTAAGACTCTAGATTCCACAAATCCTATCGGAACTTGCCCGATGAGCTCGGGAATACTGTCGCCCATCTCCGTGGGTCAAAATCATACTTACGAGACTCAAAAAAGGTCAACAAGGGTAAATGGGTCAAAAATACTATAACGACCAAACATGTCGTTACATATATGGATAATAGTGATTTAAATTTCCAATTGGTACTACACGCTAATGTCTCATTCAAGCCCAATTGTCTTCCCTTTTCCTTTAAACAATCAACCTTCTTTTCTTCATTGTTTTCATTTTAAACCGGAGTTGTCAGCATTTCTTTATTTTTCATTTTATGTTTCAACATCACTTATTCAATTTTTTTTTTTTTGTAGATTTTCAATTCTCATAGCATCATCTCAAGAGGTCGACAATTACAATTAATCGTCCCTTAACCTATTTTTTTTCTTTTCATAAATCATAATTTTGTTTTTCAAATAAACTCTTATAGTGCTGAAAGAGGTATAAGGTGTACAAATAATATGTTACAAGAACAAACAGACTATGGGTTTAAAGTTTGGCTATCAAATGATAATAAGAGGTAATTCGTTTAGGCTCGACGACAGGGCTAACTAGGGATAAAAGTTATCAGGGTAGGTTAATTTAGGTCATGGTTTAATAAGAAAAGCCTACATTCAATTACCAACTCAAGATCTATCTAGAATTTCGCCTGAAATCACATTGTAGGCAAGTTCTAGATTTTGTTTTGTTGGTAAATAAACAATTTTATTGATCAAAGTAAGAATTACAAAACAAAACAGATACAGACCACCTATTTTCTCAAAATAAAAGACAAGCTCAACTAGCTAAGAAACTAACTAGAAACTATGTTCTACTCTATGCTATTCTATCAAAAATGAATTACATCAGTTCAAAAATAAGAAAAACCAAAAACTGCAGTAACTACAACAGCTTGTGATCATGGAATGCAATTTAGGAGAGCCAAAGAGTCATGCCAGTTTTGATGAGCTCTACCTTGTATGTGCACATGAATGGAAATTTCCCTGCATACTCTCTCACAGTTGTAGGTAGTTTGCTGGAACCTGATGCCATTTATCTCCCTCCAAATGCAAGACACCACCATGGCAAACACATTGCAAATGATGCCTCCGTTACCAGCCTTCCTCTTAGCCCATTTAAAAATTCAGTCCAGTTCCTTTGCCCAGCTCATTACAGTTCAATATAACCCCAACCATTAAAGAAACCTGCACCAAAGTGTTCTAGTGATAGGACAATTGAAGAACAGATGATCAAAACTTTCTATAGGGGCATAGCAAAACACACATGGCAAAGGAACATGTATACCAAACTTTAACAATCTCTCCACAGTCACTAGCCTCCTCTGAATTGCAAGCCACAGGTTAAACCTATGTCTAGGATGGATATGTTTCTGCATAACTAAGCTCTTCCAAGGGACTTTCACATAGACAGGAAAAAGAGCAACATACATATGCTTTGTAAGAAACTTCTGTCTCGTGACCACAGCAGCCAACCTAGTTGATAAATCACCCTGCAAATTAAATGACTACAAGACATACTTCCTGGCCTCTATGATCTTTCTAATGACCCAAGTAGCAGACGTTGGGACTGGAAAAGAGTCCACAACATCATTTTTTATGTAATAGCAATGCACCCACCTAATCCAAAGGCATTCTTTCTTCTTGGAGATAGCCCATAGCTATTTAACATTATCACTCTCGTTCCATAGACATATATTCATCACATTTTGACCCCCAGCAGCTTTAGAAAGACAAGTTTTGGCCCAAGAAACCAAAGATTTCTTTAAGATAGCAGCATGTCCTGACCATAAGGAGGATCTACAAGTTGCTTCCACAAGTTTCAGAAACCTCTTAGGCAGTAGGAAAATTTGAGCACAATAACTTTGTATTCCAAACAAGACAGACTTAATCAATTCCAATCTACTTGTATAAGATGACAACTTTGCTGACCAGCACCTCCCTCTTTCTGTGATTCTTTCAACAAATGGCATACATTGAGCTATGGTCAGTTTCTTTGAAGATAAAGGCTTCCCCAAGTACTTGAAAGGGAGAGTCCCTTCTAAGAAACCAAGATCAGCCAGTATTACTTGCTTAAGTTCAGGTTTTACCCCTGACATATAGATAGCGCTTTTATCAATATGGGCCTATAATCTAGAGACAGCAAAAAACCTCTTCAAAGCATCTTGAATCAACTGGATGGAAGGAATATCAGCCTTATAGAACATTAATAGATCATCAGCAAAACAAATGTGCACAACATCTAGTTTCTTACATCTAGGATGAATTTAAATGCTCTATTAGTGATCACCAGACTCAGCTCCCTCTGTAGGTACTTGTAATATTCCGTAAATTCGGGTTAGGTGTAAATGTATGAAACAAGTATAAATATGATATTTTAGCTATATGAAACCATTCGGAATTAATTCGGTTGATAAAAAGTCGTTTAGAAGTCAAACCAAAAAATGAAGTTCTTAAGGCCTTCTAAATTCGTCTAAATCTGAGACAGTTTGTACTTATGGCCAGTTTTGGGGTATTTTAATTAGGCATTTGAGAAAACGCAAAACATGAAAGTTGTTGGTATTTGAAATAACTTTTCAAACATATATTATGGAGCTCAAATGGAACTACGCTAGAAGTTATGCCCATTTTACCGGACGCTACGCAGTCTGTACGAAGTGCCCTTCAGGTGCGTGATCGCGCACTAGAAACAGTGGTAATGCCTTCACTGTGCAATTATCTGCATGAAGTAGGCCTCCATCTGGGCGGCCGTGCACTGAACATGACATTTGAAAAGCCTAACATCATTATATTCATTCCCACTGCGTTTTAAATCAATTTTTCTGACGAAAAGAACCCTAAAGAAGTCTCTCAAGCCATAAGGACAAAGCTATTCTCGCCCAACCTTCAAGATACATTAAGGTAAGCGATGCATTCCAAGTCAATTCCAACATACGTTCATGATTATTAAGTAGAAATTTAACTTTCTTAACCTAGAGTTTTCAAGAAACCCCAATTAAAGCGATTCACACTAAGGCTTTAGGAGTTACTCTTCAAGTCCAGACTTTTAGTACAAGATTGGAGCTTTACCAGGTATGTAGAGTTTCTATCTACGTCTAGGAACATATTTGTTCTTTTTCACACCACGTTCTTCCATGAAAGTATGAGATAATATCAAACTAGGGTTTTAACTCATGATAACCCTAAGTAAATGTACCATGATATACCATGTTTGTGTGATTACTTCGTTATTGTATTCTTAATAGTCTCTTTTGGTTATTGAGAATCTGTCTGTAATCGATGAAAACTCATACTTTGTATTCCATGGGTTCTTACATGCAAGTTATGAAGTATTATGTTTAATTTCATGAAAATCCTACATATCACCTTCATGTTATAATACAAGCAAGAATCATATTTACAAGCAAGTTATATAATTCATGGGCTACCAAGCCAATTATATCCATGTTCATGTAATTTGAGAGTTGTATAGATTATTGAAAAGGTTTTACACCTGAAACTATGTATGCCAATGTAGGATAAGGATCGCTCTGCCCAGTAGGACGATTCCTTCATATACTCCCCATTGAGGGATTTGGATCAATTCATATTCAGGTTCATGTTCATGTCTTGTCCCTCGCAAAGGTATAGGATGACTTAGCTGGTGGTGCAGAGATCAGATGCTACGTGCTAACGTGATGCTTATATGTCGGTTATACTAATGCTCTCCCACTATTTTTCTCATGTTATATAAATATGTATCTACGTTCATGCTCATGATCAGGTTTCAGTTTCAGTATCAGCCCTTATCATGTTATTTCATGTGTCGTGTCTATTTCATTCAATTGCTTTAGATACCAGTATATTCAATATGCTGACGTCCACAGCAGATTCGTGAACAAAAGCGTATTTCACAACTGATTCAACAACAACCATTTTTTACGGGAACCTACATTTCACGATGCAGGTACGGACTTACAGGACGACGCATCTGCTCAGTAAGATTTGCTCATCTCAGCTTGTTGGCGAGCCCCATCTTATTCGGGGTGCTATCCTTATTTATTTCCATGTCATGTTTAGCAAGTTAAGGTATGTTGGGGGCCTTTTCCCAGCAAGTATGTTTTATAGTTCAAATTCATGATAGAGGTTTCATAGACTAGACAATCAGTTATGTCAGATACTTGGAGTTGTGTAGCCATCTTTGGCTCAGTTTATGCTATTTCCGCATTCACATTTTATACAAGTATTTTATTAAATATTATGACTTCTCATGTTTTATTAAGGATCTTCATGTTTCATGTTATATTCTGCTCATGTGATGCCTTATAATGATTCAGCAAGCCATGTGGTTCGCTCGGTCACATGCAATAAGGCATCGAGTTCCGCATTACGTCCAGGCCATGGTTCGGGGCGTGACAAAACTTGGTATCAGAGCCCAGGTTCAAGTGTCTTAGGGAGTCTATGAAACTGTGTCTAGCAGGGTCACTTTTATATGTGTGAGGGCCCCACAAATATAAACAGTTGACCACCAACACATTCGGGATTGTCTCACTTCTTTCATACTCTAGATCATGCAGTTAGAGAAATACTTTCAAGAATTCTTCTAACTCATGCAAATTATGTATTTCAAAAAATGGCTCCACAAAGAAAGCTAGCGGACAGGAGTTTAGCTACCAGCCAATGGACTGCCCCTAATGCAAGTCAGGAAGAAACTGTTCAGACTTAGACAACTGCTACAGGCGCAGCAGCCCCAACCGTTCCTACAACTACACTTCCTAATGCTTCGGACATGGATACTAGAGGAGCTATTCAGTTGCTCACTCAGATCATTGCTAACCAGGCGTAGCGACAGGAAATGGCGCCTAGCTCAGGTGCTAGTGGTGGGTCAACCAGTTGTAGAACCCAAGAGTTTCTTCGCATGAAGCCTCCAGTGTTCACGGGGTGTAATGATCGAAAATGGAAAATGTAGGATAACCCCAAAAAATAGAACCTTCCCAAGGGTAGAACGAGCTAATAGAAACTTGGTTGTATAAGTCTAGGAGCTGAAAACTTGATTTGTTTGTGAATTTTGTTTGATTGTGTTGAGCCATCGGGGGATGACGTAGGAAATTAGAACTCCGTTGGAAATTTTGAGGCCACGGGCGGATTCGTATGATGTTTTTATTTCTATGTGCATGTTTTGTTTGAGTTTGTGTGTCACGACCTATTTTGCCTAAGTCGTGCAGGTACTTACCTTTCCACCTCGATAAGCGAACCCTCAACCCAAAAATGAATAAGTACTTAAAAGAATGAAATTAAGCAACAGAATAAAATAAATACATAAGTCTCATGATATATATATGAGTAATGGAATAGTGCGGAATGACGATAACACTTCCAGAGTCTAGTCTGAATAACATAAAAGCATCTAAAAGGGAATAACATAATCTGAAATACTAATACATAAAGTGTCTATGTCTCTTAATAGAATAGGACATAAAGATAGAAAAGTCTTCAAGGCAGCGGACGACCGTGATCACCTTGGAACCTCGAAGAGGAAGGCAAGCAACTAGTAGGCACACGTCACAGAAGTGGATCCAACCTGATACTCTGCATTCATGAAAGAATGCAATAAGTGTAGGTTAGTACAAATAATAGTACTACTAGGCATCATCGGCTGACTAAGCATAGCTAACACAACTTAGATAACAATGAAGATAAGCAAATAAACCAACAAGTATAAGTCAATGTAATCCAATCCAGGTATCCATCATCACCTATGCAAAGCATCTAAACCCAAATGTGCCAAGTCTGAATATATCCAATCTAATCCAACATCACAATACAACACCAAACATCTCAAATCAAGTCATAATGCAATGCAATACAGTAGTGTATGAATGCAATGCAATGCCATGCAAATGCGATGTACATATGTACTCCGGACGGAAATATCGATATCTCAGTAGAACAATCCAGCGTGACGCGCAAAATCTAAGTGCCACCCTTCCCAGATCTTTACCCAACAGACAGACGGGACCCCGGATCATTGCCCACTGGGGGTTCTCAATGATTCTGGAACTAACATCGGATATCGTCTATGCAACAACGACTCGGGAATAAACATTGAATATCGGCCATCTCACATCACTCAAGTAAAAGATTTTCATCAAGTATCCATTTCACACAATCAACGATTTCAGAATGAACATCGGATATCGGCCATTTCACGTCACTCAAGTAAAGAGTTTTACCATTGTCATCAGTATCTCAACATGTATCATGAAAATAATAGTGCGTGCAATGCATGTATCGACATCAACAATCATGCACAATATCACAAGTACCAACAATGGGCACCCTAACGATATATCCAATCACAAATAACAACAGTGGGTATGCGAACAATGTATCCGAATTACAAATACCAACAGTGGGTATGCCAACAATATCGTAATCAAGACGATAAACAGAATCCAATAACTATCAACAACCCATAGCATCAAGCCAACACAATAGAACAATCAAACACAAATAACGGGTTGGCTAGTCCCAACACACAATAGGGCCCAACCTAAGGCAATATCCAACCCAACTTCATACCCGAAGGTTCACATGTGTCTCCGATAAAATAATCTAAATATGCGCTTCGCTACACGAAGTCTCACCAAGGGTAAGCCATAACCTACTTGGATGGCCGAACCGCAACACCAACAACTCACTCCTTTGCCTTGCCTTTCCACTGAACCTTAGAACCAAAGTAGTCTAAGCATAATCGACATCTAGATTAGAAATCATGAAGAATAATACTAATATTGCTGCTATTCAATTCAGGTCAATTCCAACCCTAGAAATTAGAAAAACGGGTCCACAAGGGTATAACGGGAAATTCAGAAGCAAAATATCAAATTAGGCACTAGGTGATCATAACCCAACCACTAATTGCTAATTTAACTCAAGGATTAGCCTAATTTCTGATCTCAAGCAAAAACCCCCAATTTGGGTATAAACCTTGGCTCTTTGATTTCAAAATTCAACACTAGAAATGGAACATATAGGATTAACAAGCTTAGATTCATCAAAATCTAATATAAACATCATTAATTTATCATTACTACGCCAAGAGAAAGTGTCCATCAAAACCCTCCCCCAACTTCCATCACTAAGGGTTTTTTGGGGGGGGGGGGGGATCTAGGATGATTATGATTAAAAGACGAGTAGAGGAATAAGCAAGATTTAACTTTAAGAATATCTCCAAAATATATCCAAGAACTGTCAAAGCTCTAATTTTGAGATGGAAAATAATGAGGGTCTAAAGGCTTATTTAAATCACACTTAATGACATAACAATGTCGTTACCATCACGGTGGTAACGGGGCTGCAAAAGCGGCGCCGCTACATCGTCCATCATGCCGCCATGGCAGCCTGTCCAATATACACATGGCTGCCCCAGCGTCCAACACACCGCAACAGCGGTGCCGCCATACCGGGCACCAGGTACCAGAATTCCTCTAATTTTTTCCTCCGATTTGAAATCCCGAGCTATTTCCGAGGCCATCTGCTCACAAACCACATACACAGATCCACACAAAAATACGCTATGAATGCGCTCGTGGCCTCATAATTCCCAATGGAGGTCTCGTTGACCGAGTCAACCCCCGACGCCTTAATTTTAATTTTTCAACCCAAGTCCCAAAATGCATTCGAGTGCATTGGGTACTGAACCGAATACACACAAAAGTTCTAAATGACCATCCGGATGTCTTGGAATTGACAAAATTTTAAAAAGGGTCCGTTTAGCCAAAAATCAACTTTCGGTCAACCATTTTTTACTTTAAGCCTATATTTCACAAAAGTTACCCGAATCCGATCCAGACACCTCGAGAAGCATGCCATCAGTCCTCTCGGGTAAAAATTGAGCTAACCAATGCTTGAGAAATGGAAAAAATGCTGAAAAGACAATAACTACTAAACTGGTCGCTACATTGTGAGGCCTCGGATCAAAAGTTCGGTGATAGAGTGGAAAACTAAGAAAAATTACGAGCTTATTGCCTAAATGGTACTGTTGCAGCGGGGTAGGTATCACTACGGTGGCACCGCTATAGCGGTGAACCCCTCACCGCAAGCGGTCAACCGTTGTTCGTATGTCTACTGTGGCGGGCAATGGCCCGCTATGGCGATGTCACTATAGTGGGATATGGCCCGCCATAGCGGTGGTCGAATTTCTTTTGATCTGCTATAGCGGACAATTGGCCGCTATAGCGAGACTGCTGCAGCAGTGGTTTGACCGCCGCAGCGGTCGACGGGGAAAGAATTTCGAGTTTTAAACACTTAGTTCCGAATTCTTTATTCATAAAACTCCAACACAGTTCCCCACAAGAACTTAAAGTGAATTTTCAAGCTAGGGCAAGAATATTCTTGAGAGGTAAGTCTCATCCATCCCTTTCAATCATTACGTATCATCTTCATGATTATCATCCCTTTTATGGGTCTTCAATAGTAAATTAGGAATAGTAACCCTAGAACCCAAACCTTCTATACTTGATGGGTTACGATTGTTATCAATTATTTATCATCTAATGGCTTGGTTTAACTCCTCTTAATCATGAATTGAACCTTTAGAGCCATGAACTAAGTGAATTGAGACTTAGGGTTTCATAAAAATTGTAGCTTGACCATGGAAACTGCTTGTAGTTGGAGTCTTGATTCAATATTGTTAGAGAGTGATGATTAGTGATCACTAAGGCCCTTGTTAGGTTGTTTTATACCTAAAAATTATTCAACCATTGGAATGGGGCTAAAGGGAAGGGTGTCATGCATTAATTTTGTGACTAGAGCATTTGTGACTCATTGAACATTCTAATTTCTAGACTTTGAGCATTCCGAGGCTTTAAGGAAGGGAAAAGCTATAGCGTAGTGATTCGCGTTGTTCCAGCTCTACGTTTGAGGTAGGTTATGGTCTACTTGAGTTAGACTTTGATTAGTTGATTGTATGTGTTGTGAATTCTATAGGAGAAAGCATGTCTAGTCTTCAAGCTTGATGTGTGTATGGTTGAACCCCTATATGCCATTGGTTGAGTGACTGTGTGTGGGCTTCATTCCACAATTCATTGTGTTGAATCTACAATTGATGTTGTTGTGATGGGAAGTTAATATGATCTTCTCGATAAAATTGTGATACAAAATGTTGACTTGAGCATTGATAATGAGATGGCAAGAAATACTATTATGTACAGATTATGAAACGGCACACTTGACCTAAATGAGGATGTGACCTAGGCTATGGGCTCGTGGTCTAAGGTTCGTTTCGAAAATGAGTGATACATTGATGTGGACCGCCGCTGAGGTTCTTTCCTGAGGGGAGGATTTATGGCTTGAGTCTAATGAGTATCCGAAATGAGTGGTACATGGACACCATGGGTCCCCTGCAGGTCATGACTACTGAGAAATGACATCAGTTAGATGTGGGTACAGTGAGTATGAGGTTATTGTTGATGGACTTGTTGCCGTTTATAGTTTCCGCTGATGTGGTTCGTGACATCTTTGGGTGATTTGGTTCGTGTTTATTCTTGTTTGACTTAATGTGGATTATAGATTTCGTGTTGTTGGTTGACTTGTCTATTTTATTGAATTTGTGATATATGCATGATACTACTCTTAGTCGGCCTATGATATCTACGGGTACATAGTATTTGTACTAATACTACCTTGTTGCATTCTTTTGAGTGCAGATTGTGATCCAGAGACTGCTATCCCTTCTCATATCTAGCGTTAAGGCCGTTGCTGATAGATTTAGAGTGAGTTTCTTTCCATGGCAGGACGCCCGAAGATCTTCTTTTATGATGTTTGTTTCTATTCCAGATATTGTGGTTATTTGTTAGACAAACTTCATTCCTTAGATATGCTTTAGATTAGAGTCCTTGTACGGTGACTTTCGAATTTTGGGGATTTATAATAGTCAGAACTTTCGCATTTACTTCAGTACTATTGTGGTATGATTTGTTCTGATGATCTTATGCTTGAATGAGTAATAATTGATTGAAATTGCTAATATAAAAATGGGCTTGAATGAATAGATCCCTTATGTGTTAGTTCGCTCACTAGGAGTTAGTGTGGGTGCCAGTCCTGGAGGGTTGGGTTATGACAGAGTTGGTATAAGATCTTTAGGGTCATCGATCTCGTCTTATAAGGACATGTCTAGTAGAGTCTTGCAAATCGGTATGGAGACGTCTGTACCTATATTCGAGAGGCTAACGGATACTAGGAAAATTCCCTTCTCTTCCTTTCTTTCGTGCTACTTGATTCCAATTGGTATCTGGATTATTTAAATTAGTATTTGACTATCCTTCATTCTCTCGAAGATGGCGAGAGCACGCGCGGCAGCAGCAGAGGCAGAAGATAAGGCAGAGGAGCTGGTAAAGAGGCGACACCGGCAGGGGCGGAGTCCCAGTAGTTGATCCCATGCCTCCAGTGGCTCCTAACGAGGCCGCGGGAGATGCAGTTGCACCAGACCAGCCAGCGGCAATACCAGTTTCGCCAGGAGCTATAGCTGCTCCTGGTATACCAGATCTATGGTGTAGGTGCTGAATTGGTTGCATAGGTTAGCACAGGCCGGGGTTATACCGACCGTTCCAGCAGGCAGAGGCACAGGAATAGCAGCCCCAGGTACAGATAGAGTTCAGGCTCCGGGTGTTCAACATGCCGCAGCAGTGGCACCTCGCTTGGTGGAAGTTTCTAGTTTTGAGGCTTTTTTCGAGGCCAGTTGCAGGGTCGGTAATGACTGGTGAGGAGCATGATTTGTTTTGGAGGTTCACTAAAATGAAGCGTCCAGTTTTCTATGGTAATGAGTCAGAGGATGCGTACGAGCTCATCATAGACTGTCACGAGAGGCTCCATAAGATGGGGGCTGTGGACAAGTATGGTGTAGAGTTTTTGACCTTCCAGTTCTTGGGTGATGACAAGCTATGGTGGAGGGCATATGTGGAGTGCAGTCTAGCTGGTTCACCTCCGTTGACTTAGGTTCAGTTCTATTTAGTGTTCTTAGATAAGTATATCCAGCAGAACTCAAGGAATTGAAAGAACAGTTGTAAGATCTTTTGAGTAAGGGGTTTATTCACCCGAGTGCCTCTCCTTGGGGTGCTCCTGTGTTGTTTCTTAAGAACAAGGACGGGTCTATGCGTATGTGTATTGATTACCGTCAACTGAATAAGGTGAATATCCGAAACAAGTATGCCATCCCCCGTGTTGATGACTTGTTTGATCAGTTACAGGGAGCTTCTGTGTTCTTTAAAATTGACTTAAGGTCAGGGTATCACCAGTTGAAGATTCGAGCAGAGGATGTTCCTAAGACAGCTTTTAGGACCAGGTATGGACACTATGAGTTCTTGATTATGTCTTTTGGGCTTACTAATTCCCCAGCTGCGTTCATGGATTTGATGAACAGTATTTTTAATCCCTTTCAATACTCTTTTATGATAGTATTCATTGATGACATCTTAGTGTATTCTAGAAGTAAGGAGGAGCATGAGAAACATTTGAGGATTGCTCTTGGGGTATTGCGGGAGAAGGAGATGTATGCTAAATTCTCCAAGTGTGAATTTTTGTTGTCTTCTATGTCCTTTATGGGGCATGTAATTTCGAACGAGGATATTATAGTGGATCCGCAGAAAATTCATGAAGTCAGGGAATGGGCTAGGCCCATATTAGTGATCGAGATCCGTAGTTTTGTAGGTCTGGCTAGCTATTATTGTCGGCTTGTGAAAGGATTTGCCTCTGTTGCTTCCCATTTAACTTACTTGACTCAGAAAGAGGTACCATTTCAGTGGTTCGATGAGTGTGAGGAGAGCTTCCAAAAGATCAAGACATTATTGACTACAACACCTATTTTAGCATTGCCTGTGGAGGGCAAGGATTTTGTTGTTTATTGTGATGCTTCACGTTCTGGTGTAGGTGCTGTTTTGATGCAGGAAAATAAGGGGATTGCCTATGCTTCTCAGCAGTTGAAAGTGCATGAGAAGAACTATCCTACTCTTGAATTAGAGTTGGCAGCAGTGGTGTTTGCGTTGAAAATTTGGAGGCACTGCTTGTATGGTGTCTACTGTGAGGTGTGCACTGACCATCGCAGCTTCCAGGATGTGTTCACTCAGAAGGATCTGAACTCTAGGTAGCGGAGTGGATGGAACTGCTGAAGGACTATGACATCACCATTCTGTATCATCCTGGTAAGGTAAATGTAGTGGCTGACGCGTTAAGCAAGAAGTCGGCTAGCATGGGAAGTCTAGCTCATTTGATTTCTTTGAAGCGTCTGTTAGCTAGAGAGGTTCAGACTCTGGCTAACAGTTTTATGAGGCTAGATATTTCTAGCACAGGTACGGTGTTAGCTTGTGTTGAGGCTCGGTCATCATTTCTGGAGCAGATTAAATCTAAGCAGTTTGAGGATGCTAAGTTATGCAAAATACATGATAAGGTGGTACGCAAGTAGGCCAAAGAGGTCGTGATTGATAAATAGGGGTGCTTTGGATTAAAGGGCGAGTTTGCGTTCCACGTGTGGGTGATTTGATCAAGACCATTCTAACAGAGGCACATAGTTCGAGGTATTCTATTCATCCTGGCTCTACTAAGATGTATCGCGATTTGATACAAAGACTACTGGTGGACTAGGATGAAGCGTCATATAGTAGGGTTTGTTGCTCGGTGTTTGAACTGCCAACAAGTGAGGTATGAACATTAGAAACTTGGGGGTACACTTCAGAGGATGCCCATTCCTGAGTGGAAGTGGGAAAGAATAGCCATGGATTTCGTGGCTGGTCTTCCGAAGACGTTAGGGAAGTTTGATTCCATCTGGGTTATTGTCGACAGGTTGACTAAGTCTGCCCACTTTATTCCGGTGCGAATAACTTATGATGCGAAGAATTTGGCAAAATTCTACATTCGTGAGGTGGTTAGGCTTCGTGGGGTTCCTATCTCCATTGTGTCCGACAGGGGCACAACGTTCACATCAAGATTTTGGGAGTATTTGCATGAAGAGTTGGGCGCAAGGTCCAACCTTGTACTGCATTCCACCCACAGACTAACGAGCAGTCTGAGTGGACTATTCAGGTTCTTGAAGATATGCTTCATGCTTGTGTGATAGACTTTGATGGTCATTGGGATCAGTTCTTGCCTTTGGCCGAAGTTGCGTATAATAATAGTTACCACTCGAGTATTAATGTGGCTCCGTTTGAGGCATTGTGTGGAAGGAGATGTAGGTCTCCTATTGGGTTGTTTGATGCATTTGAGGTAAGACCTTGGAGTACTGATCTTCTGAGAGAGTCCTTAGAGAAGGTGAAGGCGATTCAAGCTAAGCTTTCCGGGCAATAGCGTAGTGGCGTATGAAAATGCGGACCGTAAGGTCAGAGATCTTGAGTTTGGAGAGGGAGAGCAAGTGTTGTTAAAAGTCTCACCCATGAAGGGTGTGATGAGGTTTAGGAAGCACGTCAAGCTTAGCTTGAGGTACATTGGGCCGTTTGAGATCCTCAAGCATGTGGGGGAGATGGCTTACAAGTTGGCTTTACCTTCGGGTCTATCAGGCGTTCATCCGGGATTCCACGTTTCGATGTTGAAGAGGTACCACGACGATAGTTCGTACATAATCCGTTGGGATTCGATTTTGTTAGATGAGAATTTGACATATGAGAAAGAGCCTGTTGCTATCTTAGATAGGGATGTTCGCAGGTTGAGGTCCAAGGAAATAGCCTCCGTGAAAGTTCAGTGGAAGAACTGTCTGGTGGAGGAAGCTACTTGGGAAATAGAATCTGATATACATAGCACGTATCCTCAGTTTTTCGCCGAGTTCGGTAACTTTTCCTAGATTCCTCATC
Source organism: Lycium ferocissimum (assembly GCF_029784015.1). Lineage (NCBI taxonomy): Eukaryota > Viridiplantae > Streptophyta > Magnoliopsida > Solanales > Solanaceae > Lycium > Lycium ferocissimum. Next base: position 11,350 of record NW_026727959.1, on the reverse strand, counting down.
CCTGTATGTTCGGGGACGAACGGTGTTTTAATTAAAACCTGGTGTAATGATCCTTTCGATCGTTATGGAAAATGTAGGATCACCCCACCAAATAGAACCTTCCCAAGGGTAGAATGAGTTAATAAAAACTCGGTTGTAGAAGTCTAGGAGCTGAAAACATGACTTGTTTGATTGTGTTAAGCCATCGGAGGGTGACGTAGGAATTGGAACTCTGTTGGGAATTCTGAGGCCATGGGTGGATTCGTATGATGTTTTTATGTCTATGTGCATGTTTTGTTTGAGTTTGTGAGGCCTCGGATCAAATGTTGGATGATAGAGTGGAAAACTCAGAAAAATTACGAGCTTACTGCCCAAATGGTACTGCTACGGTGGGATAGGTACCGCTACAGCGGCATCGCTATAACGGTGAAACCCTCGCTGCAAGCGAACAACCGTTGTTCATATGTCCGCGGTGGCGGGCAATGGCCTGCTATGGCGATGTCGCTATAGCGAGATATGGCCCGCCAAAGTGATGGTCGGATTTCTTTTGGTCCGCTATAGTGAACACTTGGCCACTTTAGCGAGACCGCTGCAGCAGTGGTTTGACCGCCGCAAAGAATCGACAGGGACAGAATTCCAAATTTCAAAAACTTAGTTCCGAATACTTTATTCATAAAACTCCAACATAGTTCCCCACAAACACCTAGGGTGAATTTCCAAGGAAGGGCAAGATATTCTTCAGAGGTAAGTCTCATCCATCCCTTTCAATCATTATGTATCACCTTCATGATTATCATCCCTTTTATGCGTCATCAATGGTGAGTTAGCAATAGTAACCCTAGAACCTAATAAATCTTCTATACTTGATGGGTTACGATTGTTATCACTTATTTATCATCTAATGGCTTGGGTTAACTCCTCTTAATCATGAATTGAACCTCTAGAGCCATGAACTAAGTGCATTGAGACTTAGGGTTTCATAAAAATGGTAGCTTGACCATGGAAACTGCTTGAAATTGGAGTGTTGATTAAATATTGTTAGGGAGTGATGATTAGTGATCACTAAGGCCTTGTTAGGTTGTTTTACACCTAGAAATTATTCACCCATTGGAATGGGGCTAAAGGAAAGGGTGTCTTGTATTAATTTTGTGACTAGAGTATTTGTGACTCATTCAACATTCTAATTTCTAGACTTTGAGCGTTCTGAGGCTTTAAGGATAGAAAAAGCTGTAGCGGAGTGATTCGTGTTGTTCCAACTCTACGTTTGAGGTAGGTTATGGTCTACTTGAGTTACACTTTGATTAGTTGATTGTATGTGTTGTGAATTCTATAGGAGAAAGCATGTCTAGTCTTCAAGCTTGATGTGTGTATGGTTGAACCCCTATATGCCATTGATTGAGTGACTGTGTGGGCTTCGTGCCACAATTCATTGTGTTGAACCTACAATTGATGTTGTTGTGATGGGAAGTTAATATGATCTTCTCGGTAAAATTGTGATACAAAATGATGACTTGAGCATTGATAATGAGAGGGCAAGAAACACTATTATGTAAAGATTATGAAAAGGCACACTTGACCTAAATGAGGATGTGACCTAGGCTATGGGCTCGTGGTCCAAGGTTCGTTTCGGAAACGAGTGATACATTGATGTGGACTGCGTCTGAGATTCTTTTCGGAGTGGAGAATTTATGGCTAGGGTCCGATGAGTATCCGGAACGAGTGGTACATAGACACCATGGGTCCCCTGCAAGTCATGATTAATGAGCAATGACATCAGTTAGCATGTGGTACAGTGAGTATGAGGTTATTATAGATGGACTTATTCCCATTTGTAGTTTTCGCTGACGTGATTCGTGATATCTTTGGGTAATTTGATTCGTGTTTATTCTTGTTTGACTTACTATGGATTATTGATTTCCTGTTGTTGGGGGTCGACATTTCTATTTTATCTAATTTATGGTATATGCATGATACTAATCTTAGTCGGCCAATGATATCTACCGGTACATAGTGTTTGTACTGATACTACCTTACTGCAATCTTTTGAGTGCAGATTGTGATCTAGAGACTGCTACCTATCATCATATCTAGCGTTAAGGTCGTTGCTGATAAATTTAGGGTGAGCTTCTATCCATGCCAGGCCGCTCAAAGATTTTCTTTTATGATGTCTATTTCTATTCCAGACATTGTGGTTATTTGTTGGACAGACTTAATTCCTTAGACATATTTTAGATTAGAGTCCTTGTACGGTGACTTTCAAATTTTGGGGATTTGTAATAGTCAGAACTTCCGCATTTACTTTGTTATTATTATGGCATGAATTATCTTGTGCTTGAATGAGTAATAACTAATTGAAATTGCTAATATAAAAATGGGCTTGAATGAATAGATGACTTATGTAATGGTTCGCCCACTAGGAGTTAGTGTGAGTGCCAGTCATGGGGGGTTGGATCGTGACACGAGGTCTAAGAAGGAGGAGGATCCGCAAAATTATATTGATGGGCTACATAAGGTGTTCCGTGTTATGCATGCCACAGAGACTGAGGCTGCACATATTTGGTATGAGACTTAGGAACAACCCCAAGGGGAGAATGCACTTCCCGCTACTTGGGATGAATTTATTGATGCCTTCATTTACCACTTCATGCCAATTGAGGTCAGGGAAGCAAAAGCTATGGAGTGCGAGAGTTTAAGGCAGAATAACATGACTGTTTAGGAATATTATCTCAAATTTGTGTCATTGTCCAGACATGCTCCCTATATGGTCCCCGTTATGAAGGTCGTGGTTAGAAGGTTTGTGCTCAGGCTTAAACTCGAATTACGTAGGGATGCTAATACGGCTGCTCAAAATGACAAAATGACTATTTCCAAGTTGTTGGCGTTTGTGCGAGGTAATGAGGAGAAACTGAAGGAAGAAGAAGCACTGCAGAAGCAGTAGGATAGGGAATTCAGCAAAAGGGCCAAGTCTTCATGTAAATTTAATCAGGGTGGAGGCAGAAAGTTCTTTAAGAACAGGTCATTAGGACCCACTCTATCTGCATCTAGTGCCCAAGTCCCAAAGTTCAGGAATGATCAGAAGAAACAAGGTTTCAGGCCAGCAGGTTCCTACTCTCAGGCTAGTGCGGGTCAGAAGGCTTATGACATTCCGATTTGCGTCAAGTGTTGTAAGAGACACCCAAGTGAGTTTCATATGGGTATGGATATATGCTAAGGTTATGGCCAAAAGGGCCATATTCAGAGAGATTTCCATCTACTAGGCAAGTTATCGGAGGTAATATGGGTCAGTCCATAAATTCAGCAGCTCCTCGTAACAATCAGGCCCATCAGGGGCATGGAATAGCAAAGTCCGATAATACGAGTGGTGGTTAGAACCGTTTGTATATGCTGGCAGGTCTTCAAGATACAGAGGCCCGTGGCGATGTGGTCACAGGTATGCTAACCATCTTCACTCATGATGTTTATGCTCTAATGGATCCTGGATTCACCCTATCCTATGTAACCTCTTTTATTGCTAGGAAATTTGGGATAGAACCTAAAAAGTTGCATGAACCCTTTGAAGTATCCACTCCAGTTGGAGAACCAATTATAGCTAGGCGTATTTATAGGGGTTGTCCAATTATGGTCTATCACCACAGAACTATAGCAGACTTAGCAGAGTTAGAGATGGTAGACTTTGATGTGATCATGGGCATGGATTGGTTAGAGTCATGTTATGCCATGGTATGTTGTAGAACCAAAATAGTGAGATTTGAGTTTCCTAACGAACCAGTTATTGAATGGAATGGGTAATTCAGTGGTACCTAGGGGTAGGTTTATTTCCTATTTAAAAGCTAAAAAAAGTATTTCCAAGGGATATATCTATCACCTAGTCCGAGTCAGGGTTTCAGATGCCCAGATTCTAGCCCTCTAGTCCATTCCAGTCATTAATGAGTTTTCAGAATTTTTCCCATAAGACCTTCCAGGAGTCCCTCCTAGCAGGGATATAGACTTTGGAATTGACCTACTTCCTGGCACTAAGCAGATATCTATTCCGCCATACCGAATGGCTCCAGCAGATTTGAAAGAATTAAAGGCCCAGTTAAAAGATATTCTTGACAAGGGATTCATTAGGCCAAGCATCTCACTTTGGGGCGCGTTAGTTTTGTTTGTCCGAAAGAAGGATGGTTCGTTGCGCATGTGTATTAACTACCGTCAGTTGAATAAAGTCACCATTAAGAGAAAGTATCTTCTCCCCAGAATGGATGATCTATTTGACCAACTTCAGGGTGCCTAGTGTTATTCCAAAAATTGACCTCATATCAGGCAACCATTAGTTGAAGGTTAAGGAAGTTGATATTCCAAATATCGCCTTCAAAACTCGTTACGGACACTTTGAATTCCTTGTCATGTCCTTCGGATTGATGAATGCACCAGTAGCTTTCATGGACCTTATGAACAAGGTTTTTAAGCTTTATCTTGATTTATTCGTCATTGTCTTCATTGATGACATTTTGGTGTATACCTGGAGTGAGGCTGGTCATGTAGAACATCTCATAATAGTGTTGCAGATACTTATGGATCGCGAGCTTTTCGCAAAATTTTCAAAGTGTGAGTTTTGGCTTAAGTCAGTAGTGTTCTTTGGCCATGTGATTTCAGGTGAATATGTTAAGGTTGATCTTTAGAAAATTCATGCTGTTAAGAATTGGCCCATATCCATCTCCGCATCAGATATCGAAAGTTTCTTAAGTCTTGCAGATTATTACAAACGTTTTGTAGAGGGATTTTCCTCTATCTCAGCTCTGTTGACTAAGTTGACTCAGAAGAAGGTTAAATTTCAGTGTTCAGATGTATGCGAGCAGAGTTTTGAAGAGTTGAAGAAAAGGCTAACTTTTGCTCCAGTTTTGACACTACCAGAAGGAACCGAAGGATTTGTGGCTTATTGTAATGCCTCGGGGGTTGGTCTCCGGATATGTCTTAATGAAGAATGGTAAGTTTGTCGCTTATGCATCTAGACAGCTTAAGGCTCATGAGAAGAATTATCCAACTCATGATTTAGAGTTGGCAGCTGTGGTTTCTGCACTTTAGATATGGCGTCGTTACTTGTATGGAGTGCATGTGGATGTTTCCACTGATCACAAAAGCCTACAATATATTTTCAAGCAGCGTGAATTGAACCTTAGACAGAAAAGATGGCTTGAATTGTTGAAAGACTACAATGTAGATAATCTCTATCATCCAGGGAAGGCGAATGTTGTGGCCGATGCTCTCAGTCGGTGTTCCATGAGAAATTTAGCTCATGTTGAGGAAGATAAAAGAATTATGACTAAAGAAGTTCACCGTTTGGCCAGTCTTGGAGTTCGATTTTTGGACTCCAAGGATGGTGGTGTTGTTGTTCAGAACAGAGCTCATTTCTCCTTAGTCGTTAAAGTTAAAGAGAAGTAGTTTAGTGATCCCTACTTGTTACAGCTGAAAGAGGGGATTCCCAAGCATAAGACAACGGCTTTTGAACAAGGGGGAGATGATGGTACCTTGAGGTACCGATGCATATTACGTGTTCCAGATGTGGATAAACTCAGAGAGAGAATTATGTCAGAAGCTCACAATTCCAGGTATTCCATTCATCTAGGATCCACTAAGATGTATCATGATCTTAAAGAGATTTATTTGTGGAATGATGTGAAGAAGAATGTAGCAGATTTTGTGGCTACGTGCCCGAATTGTCAGCAACTGAAAGCCGAACACTAGAGGCCCGGTGGCTTGGCTAAGAACATTGATATTCCTGTTTGGAAGTGGGAGATGATAAACATTGACTTTATAACAGGTCTACCTCGTTCAGCCCGCAGACATGACACAATTTGGCTGATTGTGGACAGACTTACTAAGGTAGCGCACTTCCTGCCATTTAAGACCACATATTCAATAGAAGATTATGCTAAGTTGTATATCAATGAAATTTTTCGATTGCATGGGATCCCAGAGTCTATTATCTTAGACCTTGGTGCTCAGTTCACAGTGAACTTTTAGAGATCCTTTCAGAAAGGATTGGGTACCAAGGTAAATCTCAGCGCAACTTTTTATCCTCACATAGACAGGCAGGAAAAGCAAACTATTCAGGTCACAACCCGAATCGATGAGCCGCGACGAGTGCCCTACCACTATTGACCAAGCACCCCTATACTCGTACGTGCATTTCACCGATTAACTTGGTGGCCCATACATAACTTATGACTGAACCATTCCATCTCTTTTAAAATTAACATAATAAACTTTGCATCGAAAACTCATAACCCGAGCATATATATAAACAAACGTGACAAGGAAAACTATGCGGGCCGACTAGGCCGCTACATATGTTGTACAACAAAATAAGAGCTGACATAGCTTCATGATACTCTTACTATATAGAACTGTCCACAAACCTCTATGGAATATGTGCTGTAGAGAAGACAGAACAAGGTCCTGTCGTACCCATATATCTATATGTCAAAATAGAATACCAAGAAGGGCTACAACTCCGAACCAAATGGAGCGCACTGACTGCAGCTAAGTGGAGGTCCTACTGGGCCGAATCGTCTGGCTGACGACCTGAACCTGTAGTCATGAACCCAGCGTCCACAAGAAAGAACGTCAGTATGAATGGTGTACTGAGTATGTAAGGCATGAGTAGTAACATAACAGGAGATACAGAATGTAACATAAGATAAGATAACCCGTACATCTGATTGCCTCTTAAGGAGAACATCTTAGCCTTTTCACAAAAACATTTCTGATGCATATGTAACATAATAGTGTTGCGGAACGTGCAGCCCGATCCATATATATGTATTGTATTGCTGCGAAACATGCAGCCCGATCCATATATCATATCATCAACATATATGTATATATTACCGCAGAATGAACGACCCGATCCATACCTATATATCCCATGCCCGGGCATCCCGTGTCCAGGACGATATCATAGTATAATAACTGATCAGGTGGTTATGCGTATATAACGCCTCACCTTTCCACACACACACACACACACACACATATATATATATATATATATATATATATATATATATATATATATATATATAAGTAGCATGCATGAGAGCCTAAATAAAAGTTAACATATTAGAGTGACGTAAGGTCGATAACCTCCGATTATCTTATGAAACAATCATCATCACTATATCTCACCTTGAAGGAACAAGTAACATAAGGTGAGGTCAACAACAATGAATGAAATCAAGGAAACCATGAAGTATACTCAACAATAGCATAATAGCCTCAAAACCATAAGCTTTGGAATTTCTGGAAATAAAATCATCATCATCATCATTATCGTCATAAAATCATTCTCATCTTTAGCATCGTAAGACTTTCAGAATCATGAATCTCTAGCTTTTGGGAACAAGGACATTATGGAAAACATGTATGGGTTCACAAGAAACGAATCATGCCTTTAGAAAGAAAGGGACTAGCCTTAACATACCTGGAAGTTCACTTCTCGACCTTCCCACCTACTTCCAGTCTCGCAATCTACATATAATACCATTCATACTATGGTTAGGTCTATCATCATATACTTATCCTAAACCTTCAAATTAAACTCCTTTAGAATCTGTCAAAATTCGGGCAACATCTCCCTTGTTTCTATGCCTAGCCCGAAATCACAATCCAACAACCAACAACAACAACAACAATACCAACATCAACAACAACATTATCAACTCCAATATGCTCCATAAAACGACCCACATAATGTCTTCAAAATTTCTCAACTAACCAACTTGTTATATGACTATTTAATAACTTTATCCTTGTGAATAAACCGAAATTAATACTAATAAGGAGAGATTCATACCTTATTCTTCGCTAGGGCAGCAATAACTTCAATATTCGCCTTGGTCTCAAGCCATGATTCACCGCTATACGATACTTTAATCACAACTATGCACTTCCCGAACCTGAATTCCGGAATTGCATGTGTTTTGGGGTAAAATTTAGTTGACGGAGGTTAGGGCAATATTCCAGAGTATTTAGGAACTTTTGAGGGTGTTTGATCTGAAAATAAGGGGGAAATCCCCCTTTTATACTTGTCTAGAGTCGGTTTGCACCGACCTAGAAAGTACTCAGCGCGTTCTCGTTGGCAGTGGTGCGTTCGTGCTGGGTTATGTGTCACCCTTTTGCGCATTAGCGCTACCTCCTGGTGTGTTCACGTAGACCATTTTCCTGGCCTGCCAGCCAGACTTGTAACGTCCGTATCTCCTCACTCTGATGCCATATCGATGAACAATTTGTTGCGTTGGAAACTAGACTTCATGAACTTCGATTTAGGCTTTTTCTTCACTTCAAAACTTATCATATGCTAGAAGTTATTCCTTCCCCAAGTTGGCTCCTTTTCGGTCAAAGTAGCATTCCTCTTCCTCCAAAGTTACGCTAACGCAACTTCTTCCACTCATTTCCTTATAGAAATTCCGGATTTCCCTCTATACATTCTTCAGTCATACCGTATACTTAATAATACTTCGCTCCTTGTAGTCCAAAGTTATTTTACTTAGCCATAATTCAACATGCTTATGTTTAAACTTAATGGGCGCTTTACCAACAGTATGGGGTGTAACATTCTTCTCCCCTTAAAACATTCGTCTTCGAATGTTGTAGCTTGCGAGCTTAAAGGTTCCATTGATTGCCCTTTTCTTAACCCTGATTTTTATACCCTTGGAATGTGAGCTTATCAGTCTCCTCTCATTTTCCCTTAACTCTTTGTCGAATTCATCCACAAGTTTCATAGCTTTCTGTTCTTATGTATATAATCAGTAGCCAACTAATATCCAGTTATCGCATTTGTTCCCATTAAGGTGATCTTGACTCCCAATCGCTACGACTCCTTGCTGATTTATAAGTACCTTTAACTATTATTCCCTTTTTACTTGCTCCTTATGCCTCTACTAGTAGGCAAACTCTCTTGTTCAGATATAGTACCTTTCCTTGCTTGCTTCTCTGGTGCTATTTTAGACTATCCTTTTTTGTACTCATTGATCTTGTATGCGTACTATATCATTCTTTGTAATCCATTGATCGGACTCCTTGATTTCTCACAATATCATCATAACTCCATCTATAGTAACGCTCAAATGATTTGCAATAGCATTTTATTGCTATTGACTCTCTACTCTTAAGGGTTATTTTCCTCAGATTATCCATTTAAACTCTTTTTCCATAATCAATTCATAACAACAACTTCAATAAACTCTCTTACATACGTATATGTAATTTTTATCACTCTCTTGTTCTCATTCTTATCTCTCGTTAGCAAGGTTACACTCATAATATACTAATAATCGTAGCTCAAGCTAGTTTGCAACTCAAGATATCTTCAATTTCATATTGGAACTTTTTTCTTCAATTTCCTCTCCTCAAATCTTACAATATGAACTTATGAGTATAGGATTAAGATAAATCTCACTTCGTCATGACTTCCTTTCCACACGAGTATGCTTGTCCTCGATTCTCTTGTACTAGTGATCACTTGAGATTTAAATTAGCCTTTATTCTTCTTTGACTCCTTATCGTTGTCCTTAAACCACTTGTTGGCCATTTCTTGACGATGATTTTATATGGTTCTATAACATATGCTCTCACATTCGACATAACTAGCGACTTGCGAGGTACATTCTAATCCTCGACAATATTGCTATCTTGCTATCCATAGGCACACTACCTTTCTTTTCTTTGGAGATCATCGAACCTCCCATAATTATTCCTCTTGTTAAGACTTCCATCTCTTCTAGTACTAAGATTTCCTTTTTCGCCACTCACATTATCCTTTGTACTTGTTTCCTGGTCAGCTTGCACACCCTTCTTATTCCTCTTGTTACCTCTTGGGGTACGTTATTGTGTATTTAAATGTGACCAAAATTTCCCTGGTACGAGCGATTCGAACCATGGTCTAGAAATATCACATGTCACATAATGGGGTCCATTCTCTTCGACTCGCTAATTCCCTTATCATCTTGTCATACTCCCTTTTCCCATATCTATCCTACAATATACTTTTACTTAATCCATTCCCACTTTCTCCTAATACATTCTTAATATATATGTACATCTCGAACTTTGACTTGTTCAAACTAATACATTTTTCTCTTTTTTTTTTTTGAATTTGGGAATATTATGATTCATTTCCGGACTAAATTCGTTCTTTCTCCCTTTTAAGGATGTCCTCATACACCAGTAACAATTCAAATTTTATTCGTCTTTGTTAGTCATTTAACTGACTCTATTAGTCCTTCAACTTCCTTGTCCCATATAATGTCGGGTTTCTTTCATTGCATTATTAACCTATTTCCTTTTTTGTCAACTGAATCCTTGTACTAAGTCAAATGTTTACACGTATCGAATATTATCCAGATGCTTTCTTTATTAATCGCCGCTTCTATTTACAACCAGCAGTCCCCTAAGCTAATGAATCCATGATAGCATCAAAATTCGTTAGACCCTCATGGAGTGTCCGACTATAAAATGCTTTTCCAACCTTAATCTTCCCTCACAGCTATCCCTTTACAATATCCTTAGGATCCTTCTCGCTCTTAGTTCCCAATTCCGAGTGATACCTATATTATATCATTCATTCCCATGACTTATCCTTTCATTAAATTAACTCATATCGTCTCGTAGTTCTCTTAACTACTTATTTGCATCACAGTCATGCATCATAGTTGTTATATCTCGCATTTTGTACGTCGGAGTATTTTAAGTTAGTTGCGACAAGTTGAAGACAAGGCTATTTTTTTCCGACTTTGTTTTACGACATAAGTTGCCTACGATTTATTTGCATGGATTATGAAGGAAAATTTGGGGCCAAAAGTTAAATATGAAAAGTTGGCTATTTCATGAAAATGAAGGCATGTGGGCCATGGCCACATGGAAGCTTAATATATATATATATGGAATTAGATGACATGTTGATCATATTAGTCATCTTTTATTACTCAAAGAAAATTCTAGAAATTTGAAGAAATTTGGAGGCAAAGGAAAAAGAAAAAAAAAAGAAGAAAAGAAGATAAAGACATGGAGCATGTGCATGGTCATGTGCACATTTTTATAGTTATATATATATATATGGATGACCAAGTTCATCATTTTCATCACATTTCATCTCTAGAAAATTCATGAAATTTGAAGAAAAAAGAAGAGGGAGAAAAACAGCCAAGGGCTGGCCGAAACCAGCCCTTCACTTGTGATCATGGGAAATTTCTTCTTTATAGCTTTTCTACTAATTAAAGGGTCCTCTACGACATGGAGTGGTTGTTGAAGCAAGCAAGACACTCTTTCTTGCAAAATACAAGCTAGCCGAGGGATTTAGGTGGATGAAGAAGGTGAGGTCCAATCTCTATTG
>NW_026727958.1:0-29768 GCF_029784015.1 Lycium ferocissimum | reverse complement strand
AGGTGCTCGGTGTGTTAGCTCCGGGTGCCTGTCATGACCCTCTGGTTGGGTCTTGACACTCTTTAACCCTCAACTCATAATACAATAACATATGACTGACTACCTTACCAAACTAAGTCTGTAGAAAACCATCGGATCACTCTAAAGACATACAGCAGCCATTGCACCTACTCAATCATTACCAGGCCCATTGTAACCATATACTACCCGAATAACTGTTCTCAATAACAAAATCATCGAATTCACTTGCAAGCCCTGATAAAACTTGATAAACCTTTCATACGTCACATCTGAATCGCAACTCATCAAATCCTTATAGGTGATTCTTGGAAACTCGGTAAACCTTTCATACGTCACCTGCATGCAAAGTTATGGTGGAAATTTAGAATATCAAATATATTATGGGCTAACTATATGTGGAATAAGTATTGCAAGAAAGAGATTCCAAGTATGGTTCAATGGAAATTTGGTTCCCAAGTTTGGAAAAGGATGCTAGAAACAAGGGAAATTGTGGAACAAGAAACCTGGTGGGAGATAAAAGCTGGATCATTAAATGTATGGCATGAAAATTGGACAAAATATGGCTGCGTATATCATGTTGTGCCAGAGGAATTTCCCATAAATGAGGAACTTGAAGAGGTGTAACAGCTCATTCAATATGGCAAGTGGAACTCTCAGTTACTGCATCAGAACTTTCCTGAAGATATTGTGGATCATATTGAGACAAAAATTCATGTTGAAGAACTTAAAGGGAATTGGGATAGGCCATGGTGGATGGCCACTAAATCAGGTGAGTTTTTAGTGAGTAGTGATTTGAACATAATTAGGAACAAAGATCATCATTAGCCTGCATAATTGCATATTTTGAATAAAGGAGTGCCATTCAAGATTCTTTTTTCTTATGGAGAATATGAAAGCTTAAATTGCCAATAGATGATCAATTGTGGAGTATGGGTATTTCTGTGGTCTCTAGATGTTGGTGTTACACTGTACCTCAACAAGAGACAATTCAACATTTGTTTCTTACAAGCAGTTTTGCCACAACAGTTTGGAAAACATTTATGGCAGCAGTAGGACTCAATGTTCCAATGGTTCAGGTTCATCAGGTGGTAACAACATGGTGGGAAGCAAATGTATGTACCAAACTGAAGCCTATATGCAAAGCAATACCAGCATTTATCATATGGGAATTATGGAAGAGAAGAAATAATCAAAAATATGGTAAGAAGGATTTTTTAATAAGGTGATACATGATGTTAATAATAATATTTTTTATCTTGCAAGAGTGACATATCCTTGGATGAAATATATACCCTACATCTGGCTTGATATGATTCAGTTTATGGAAAAATATAGGCCAAGGATGGTAACAAAGATTGTATCTTGGCAATGTGCTTATGAAGGGTGGTACAAATGCAATACCGATGGTGCTTCAAAAGGAAATCCAGGACCAATTAAAACTAGTTTGTGATTTCCTAGAGAATTACTCTACATGGCTCAAGATTTAAGTACCTGGTGAAAGCTTGAGGAGCTATATTATGATATGGCCAGTGGAAACAGCAAACAAATACAAGGAAGCAAATCAATATCATATGTAAGTGATAGGTGCTAGACAATGTTTCATAGCATAGCTTTTTCTTTCTTTCATTTTGACATTTCTGCTTATACAAATGATTGGATTATTTGATATATAGTAATAACCAATAAGTATCCTACTTAGTGGTATATTTGATTAAAAAAATAAAATAAAATAAAATAAAATAACCGATTATAAACCATAAACAACTCATTATTGTTTAAGACAAATACTAACTGTTTAAACAACGAGCGAGTTGTTTAAACAATCACGAGTTGTTTACACTAAACAACTCCAGAATATATAAACAACATGTGGTTGTTTGCATTAGCTTACATTTAATTCTTCATCACGTTACTAAATTGATGTCCAATTATTAATAAATAAATGAATGTGCATTAACTATATTTTAACCTACTAGTAAAATTCGATTGATGTTAATTATCATTAATTCAATAAATGTAATATTAACTAGTAATTGGACTATTGCCTCATATTGAAGGTATATATTTTCTTTGTTCTCCTTCTTCCTGGTGTGCGGGGTGGTATTTTTCTCCAAAAGCTTACAAAAAATCTCCCAAAAATTTCAAATGGCAATAGATGGAATGTGTTTACATATACAAAATATGTATGATTCTAGTGTATAATATGAAAAATATAATTAATATCCATTCAAAAAGTTGTTTAAACAACATTGTCGTTGTTTATATGTAACGACCCGTCAGATCATTATTAGACTTTCCTCCGCTCGTGTACAAAAGCTAAGTTGATTTGTTGTACGATTAGTCTTTGAGGGGAAAAACTTCGTTATATTTTAACTATAGTCGAGTCAATCAAGCTAAATGATGGGGGGCCCGGTGGACGTGCTTCGCCGCTACAGTCGGTGTACCGTCGTAGCGAGTCCGCCCCAGCAGATAGAGGACCACTGCAGCGGTCGACGCGAAAACAGTCCTAGCTTGAATACCTTATTACGGGGTTAAATCCCACTGTTCCACCAAACCTTCTTCTAAGCCGTCACTTGGGAGAAATTCTGGGCAGAGCATATAGAGACTTGAGCAAGGTAACCCTTCTAACCCTTCTTTTTGTTATCTTTTCTACAGTTAATTCCTCATCGCTAGGTTTACCCTTCGGGCGATAATAAACATGGAATTCTTAAATTTCTCACACATTAGAGGGGTTGGGACTCGAGTTCTTGAATTAGAAATATAAAGGCAGGGGTAGCCAACTGTAGAATCTATATTACTGCGCATGATTTATTTTGACCCTCGTTATTGAAATTTATGCTACTCCTAGACTTTTCCGTCGTGGTCCCCGAATTTGGAAGCGAAGGATGAAGACTCCATGATTGTTCGTGGCACCTGCTCGGCCTCGAGGTAGGTTATGGTTTACTTGAGTTAGACTTTGATTAGGGAAACGTGTATATGTTAATTGATGGGAGAAAGCATGATTAGGTCTTCAGACGCGGAGTTTGGTGGATATTAGATAGATTAATGTAAATTGTTGAATTACGTGGGCTTGTCTCCATTGAGTGAGTAGTTTAACCAAGGTGAATAGTCATTATTCTTGAGGGAATATGGTGGTGTTTATGTTATTAGAGTGATTAAGTTAGAAGGTAGGGATTCGCATACGTACTGAGTCGATCATTATAGAGCTTGTCGTACTAATGTGCAGGGTGACTTGTGTGGTAATTGCATGTGTCTTCACTAGAGTATTCATGTCGTGATTTAGCGAATTTCATATTTGTGTGATTAATGAGCGAAGTTATTTGGGTCTTGTTATGACTTGTGGCATCATGCCTTGTGATCTTGATATTGATATTATTGACTGATCATACTTCATAATTACTGATAAATTGGAAATACGTGGGACACACATTGTCATGAGAAACAGAATATATATACGAGAAGGCACATTAGACAGGGGGTGAGGATGTGGCCTGGTTATGGGCTGGTGATCCGAGGTCAGTTCCGGAGCGAGTGGTTATAACTACTCGTTTGGTTGTTAGTGCCTTTTCAGTGCTTTTGATCCTTTCCCGAGCTTGTTTAGCTCACATTTAATCCTCGGGACCATTAACATGCTTCCCGAGGCCTTTGGATATGATTTGGGTTACTTGGTGGGAAATTTGGGCTTAAAGCGAAAAAGAGTTGAGTCAAAGTTAACTTTTGGGCAAACGGACCTTTTTCGGGAATTTGTCGATTCCTAGAGGTCCGAATGGTCTTTTAGAACTTGTGTGTATATTCATTTTGGTTCCCAATGCACTCGGGTGCATTTTGGGACTTGGGTTGGAAAGTTAGTTTTGAGGTATCGAGGGTTGACTGGGTCAACGAGCCCTCTGTTGGAATTTTGAGGCCACGAGTGCGTTCGTAGCGTGTTTTTATGTATGTCTGAATATATAGTTTGTAAGCAGATAGTCTTGGGTGATAGCCGGAATTTAGGGTTGATCTGATGAAACTTGAGCAGTTTCTGGTGTCTGGTGTCTGGTGCCCCGCTATGGCGGCGCCAGGACCACGGCGACAGTACCGCTATAGCGGTGACCTTGCTGTTATAGCGGCTTGTGCATTTGGGCAGGACTGCAGAAGTGGGATCGCTGAAGCGCTAGAGTGGGCGCGGAAGCGGGTGACGGGCAGTTGAGTTCATTAAATGTGTGTTAAGAGCCCTAACTCTTTCATTTAATAACACTCTGAAAATAGAGCTATTGGGAGCATTTCAAGGTATTTCTTGGGGGGGAAATCATTGCGGTAAGTCCTTCCATCTTCATTGCTATTTCATATTTGATAAGCTCAAGTGCACTCGTGTTTTGATGATTGTAAAAATGATTCAAAACCAGATAAATAAAGACTTGGTCTATGATATGCTCCCTGTGCACCTTGCACGGTAAGTAGAGACAGCTGTAAAAATGAAGCTACACACTGCACAAGTACAGTAGTTGAGCTGGCCCATGCTATAGGTCAAGTATTGAATGAGTGGTCTCTATCTATCCCACATGCTTCCCACTATATATACAACATGTTGCAACATATTGTGTATCACTTGGAAAACCTAAAAATCACTCAAAAGGTGTTGTCGTCACAAGACACTCCGAGTGTTCAACAAAGCTAATCACAAACTGAAGGATCTATTCGAACACCGAATATGCTTTATTCTCTCAGTTTGCTTTAAGCTTTGTTTATGTGCTTTAACTTGTAAACCTGTTTTTCTCTTATGAGAAGTTGTTGTAGGTATTTCAAAATCTTAGTAGTTGTTAGGCAGTTTATCTTTCAATCTATTAAGTGGTACCCTTAGCTAGTGTGTAGTCTAAGGCGTATTAGTTGGGTTGGCTAGAGTTAGTTAACCCTAGTTTCCTTTCCTAGAGTTAGTCAAATGGAGGTGTTTGCAATCGGTGTATTAAAAAGGCTGAGGGACTATGGGAGTTAGTTCCTAGGTTGCTACTATTGTGAGGGTTGAGGGATTATGGGAGTTAATTCCTAGCTTACAATAGGTTATAATCGGAAGTTGCTCGTGTAGTGGAGTTGAAATCCTATAGGGGTAGGCCGTGGTTTTTAATCCCTTAAGTAAGGAGTTTTTCACCGTAAAAACAATGCCTTCTTTACTTACTGCATTGCACAACGGAACTAGGACACAACCACGTCCCTCATACATTATTTGGTGGACGCATGCCTGCAACAATTGGTATCAGAGCAGGTGCTTTCTAAAAGGTTAACACCTAGAAAGAATCTGTGAAATGGTTGCTCCATCCAATACGAAAGAAAGTCAATCTTTCACTAGGCCACCCAGATTTAACGGAAAATACTATGGGTGGTGGAAGACTAGAATGCATGACTTCATCATGGCTGAAGACTCAGAGCTGTGGGATATCATCTTTAATGGTCCCTATATTCCAATACACATAGGTAAAGATGGTATAAAAACCACTGCCAAAACAAGGAAAGAATACAATGATGCTGTCAGAAAGGTAGTGGAGAAAAGTTATAAAGCCAAGAATATCCTTGTGTGTTGAATAGGACCTGATGAATACAATCAAGTCTCGGCGTGCTCAACTACTAAAGAGATCTGGAAAGCTCTTCAAACTGTCCATGAAGGAAGAACACATGTGAAGAACTCCAAGATCGACATGCTCACCATAAAGTATGAAATGTTCAAAATAAAAGAGGGGGAATCTATTCATGATATGCACACTGGATTCACCTCTATTATAAATGAGCTTCATTCTGCGGCGAAGTCATCACTACTACCAAACTGGTAAGAAATTTGTTGGGTGTGTTACCTGACTCCTAGGATAGCAAGATAAATGCCATCTCTGAAGCCAAAGATCTCAGCACATTGACTGTAGATGAGCTCGTCGGAAACCTTAAGACATATGAGATGAAGATGTCTATAAAGAAGGAAGAAAAGAATGAAATCAAAAGGGAAAGGAGCCTAGCTCTCAAAGTGGCTTGGGAAGACTCAAGTGACGGCGAATTAGAGTTGGAATGTCTCACACGGAGATTTCATAAATTGATTCGAAAAAATGGTGGAATCCAGAGGATGGGAAGCTTCAGCAAAAATCTCAAAGGAAATGAATATTCTTGCCATAGGTGTGGAAGACCCGGTCACTTTGCTAAAGAGTGCCCTCTAAACAAGCAGGACAACTATAACAGAACTGCAAGAAGGAACCAGTTTCCTGATAGAAAGTTCAAAAGAAAAGAAGCTGTCAATGCTATAATAAAACAAGCACTTGCTGTGTTAAGGGACTCTTCCAGTGATTCTGAAGAAGAAGATGACAAAAGGAACGCATCAATGGTGGTCATAGAAAATGGAGCCTCCAAGTATTAGTCAATTTTTGCACTCATGGCAAAATCAAACTCAGATGATAGTGATGAGCGTAATGAAGACACAGAGGTAAATCTTCTTGAGGTAAAGAAGAAACTGAAAGCCTACTCTCAGAATAAACTCAGGTGGCTGTCAGGCATACAAATTGATGCATATCATGCCCTTATCGCTGAGAAAAGTGCACTCGTTCATAAAATCAGAGATTCTGAACTCGAAAGGACAAGATGTTAGTGTCAATTAGAGATATGAGGGAACAAGTTAATGAGACAAATCAGCTGAATATTATGCTGGAAAGGGAATTGAAAAGGGATACAAAATCACATCTTAAAGGAAAGGACGAAGCCAGTAGAGCTCACTTAGAATTCGAAGATGAACTCAATAAAGAAAAAGCGAGTCTCCTCTTGAGATTGAGAGAAGCAAACGATTAAAGGAAGACTTGAATAGAATCAAGTTTGATCTTGACGAGCTCTCAAGTGGACATGGTCTACTGATGTGATCACTTCCATGTACAAAAGTAAGGGAAGTGATAAAGAAGGAAGTGGTTTTGTGAAAGAGAAGACCCCCTGCAATCCCCACAGCAAGAATGTCTCTATCACTGAAAATTGCTTGTGCACCCATTGTGGACAAGTAAGACACTACAAAGAGTCTTGCAAAGCAAGAATCAGATCGGTTAAGAGGAACAGAGAGTTTATCGCAAAGAGAGTAAGTTTGGGTACAAAAGAATCTGGTTCTCAAAAGAAAGAACCTCAGAAGGAGAAAGGGAATGTGTTGCCTGTTTGGGCAAAAAGGAACCTGATCCATCCCTTCTGTAATTATAAGGGACCCAATCTGGCTTGGGTTCCCAAATCCAAACACTGACATTTTGTGTAGACTGAGGAGAGAGAGAAGAAAGGAAATAGTTAATTAATCTTCTGAGTTAACTTGAGAAGTCTCTCCTCAAAGCCTTCACAACAGGATATGTGTCTTTGTCATCTAATCGAAAGGACACATCTCAATATCAGAAGTTGCAGTTTAAAATTTAATCACTCCAACGGAAGCAAGAAGGAAGATAAGCAAGAGGAAAAAATAGAGTGTGAAAATGCTGGGTCAAAAGGTAGATGTGATAGAAAAGGGGGTATGCACACATGAGAAGTACAATACAACGCATGAACAATTTCAAGTTTTCAGAATTGCTGCTCAGCACTGTCAAGATTGTCTAGAGACCCCGTCTCCCTGTGACTCAGGTTAGTAGTTCTCTCAGCACTCTCATATGTCTCTTAACTACTTATAGTACCAAGTCGGTCAAGCGTCTCTCACCTCAAAAGTAAAAAAAAAATGAATCCTCTGGATCGACGCTTCAAACCTAAACCAACACTCCTTCTCTTATATTCACTCTGAACAGTCATCTCAGACACCTTAACAACAACTATAAGCTCTTTCGTGTGTTCACCGTCAATCTCTCTCTCTCTCTCTCTTACATAACGCCTTCTCTGGTTCACATCGCTTCACATATCTTTCCCACTGCTAAATACTGCCTAGTGTGATATACTGATATCTAACCAAAGAAAAATGGTTCATGTGTCATCATCCTCATATGATCCAACCTTCTTAGAACAAAATACCAACGACTCTGTTTCTCTTGGAGGCGTTAAGCGCAAAACCTAGGGGAAATCCACATCTCTATCCGAGTTGTTCTACTCATGTCAACAGCACTACTCCATTGATAGTGCTGAAAATCCATACCTATCAACATCAAACTCATCCCTTTGGAAACAGAAAGTTCTTTTACGGAAAGATGATCGATACAAGCTTGGGGAGGAGACTGGCATGAAAGAATTGATGGAAATGTTGGAATTTCAAAATTGGACTCATCTTTTTACTCCACCGGCTCCTTGCATATACGAAACTGAAGTGGATGAACTGTATGCAAACCTATGTCACCTTGATAATAGCACATTGGCAAAAACAGTGAATGTGACAGATTTTGTTTTGAATGAATCAACGCTGGCAAAAATTCTGGGAGTACCAGCTATAGGGGTAAGGGATGTGACTGGAAGAGCTTCCACCTCCTTCAAAAATGTGATTTTTAAAAATGGATCGTCAACTTGCACCAAAAAACTCTTCAAAAGAGAGATCCAGCTTGTCTATTTACTAGTCCTTGAATTTGTGAACAAAGTACTCATACCAAGAACTGGAGGACACCTAACGTCATTCCGGCACATTTGGTTCTCATGTAAGCTCTATCAATTTTTGAACCGATCAATCTACCAGCCATCATGATCGGACAAATGATCAAAGCAGCGCGCATCAGGGAAGATGAACCTGGTCTTCCCTATGGCTTCTTCCTGACAAAATTACTGGGGCACTTCAATATAAGAACTGGAAAAGCAACCTTCGGAACAGCAGAGAACACATTCTCTATGGCTAATCTAGAAGATTGCGAATGTGTCGCTGAAGGAACGGGTTTCACCATCTCTGTCCTGACCGAAGCCCTAAAGGCAGTAAATTATGAAATTGAACAGCTAAAAAAGTGAGAATGCTCTCCTGAAGGATTAGTTGAAAGCAAGAGTGGAAGAACTCCGGCACCAGATGATTCACGATCTAAATCATTCCAGTAACCTGCTCCTAAGCAAACTTTCCCAGTATATGTCCTTCCTTTCCTTTGTTGTCTAGTTCTGTGCTACTATGTGACGGTCTATTTCCCTATCTCCTCCTGTTGGTACAATAGTAGTTGATTTAACATATGTCTGTACTGTTTGAACTACTATTTGTCATGTGATCACTCTTTGTTCCTGCTAGCTTGCCATAAATTGCTCTGATCACCGTCAAATACCCTGTGGCTATGTGTTGATGCATCTGACCTTCTTACTCGTTGTGCCTTAGTTATTTTTGATGTCGCCAAAAGGGGGAAGATTGATTGGTTGATGTGTTAGTGACTAAGTGAAATGATGAGAGTATGCTAAAATGAGAAAGTAATGCATGTGTACAATGATTAAGGGGCAAGACATATCGAATAATTGTGCTGAAAATTCACAACTGTGGGAAGATGTGCTGAGCAAGCGGGAAGAACTGGAAGACTGATATGTGATGATATTGTGTCTTTTTTTTTTATCTTCTGGTGGAAATTGGTATAATGTTGCTAACATGTTGCAGGTGCCTTGACAATGATGGTCTGCTTCGCAGGGGGAACATTGGAAAGTTGGTTCTCAGGGGGAACATCTTCTATAAGTTTGTTATCATCAAAAAGGGAGAAATTGATAAGCTCAAGTGCACTCATGTTTTGATGCTTGTTGTAACACTTCATATTTTAAAATAAAGGTTAGACTCGTATCGTTAGAGTTTCAGAGGAAATTTAAAGGATTAAACGTTTTGCTAAAATGGTTGAGGGGCCTACTTCGGGCAACCATAACACCTTGATTCGTTTGGAATTTGGAAAAGGTTCCTTAATGAAAGTTGTAGTACATGGAAATACCTTTCCAGGAATATAACGATCAGTCAAATCAGAGTCCGGATCGAGGAGAAATGATCATCTCAAAATGGCTAATAGAGGGGTGCTCAGATTCGATAGAATCGGCTAAGTTTTCGGTAGGTCTTCCTTCCATCCCGATTTAGTGAAAATATGTTAAGAATTTGAGAAAGCGTAAAACATAAAAGTTGTAGCCCTTTGAAATAACTTTCCAACGGTATATTATGGAGTTCAATCAGACATCTCTACAAAAAGTTATGGCCGTTTTACTGAGAGCAGTCCAGGCTGGCCAAAATCCTCGCGAGGCGAGGAAGGCAGACGAGGCGACAAAGTCAGGCACGCAAAAATCCTCGCCTTTGGCCTCACTTTACTGGTTTGTGGCGCCCACAAATAACCTGGTGCGTCAAATTCACGTGAAGCAAGGCCTAGGGACGAGCCAGGACTTGTATAAATATAACACTTAGCTTCTAAAAATCAGTTTTTCACATTCTTCAAGCCCTAGTACGAAGTTCTTCTCTCCCTACCATTAGAATACACCAAGGTAAGTCTACTGTAAGCATTCCAAGTGAATTCCAACATATATTCATGAATATTAAATAAGAAATCATTGTTCTTAACCAATGGGTTTTCAAGAAAACCCATATTCAAGGTTTATGACACAAGCTTTTGAGATTCTTCTCAAAGTTTAGACTTTTATTGTGGATTGTGAGCAGTTAAGGTATGTGAGGCTAATTATCTACGTTTGGGAATGTTTATGATTCTCCTTAGGCCTCATTCTACATGTTTACCAGTAATTGGACTCATAATACAGTTTAGCCCTAGTTCCTTGAATAGTTGTAGAACTGTTATCTTCTAGGATTATAGTTTCATAATTTGTTCATGGTAATAACTTTGAATATCATAAACTTAGTACATAATCATTATAGACTTGTGTATTAATATCACATGAGTCTCAATCAGCATATAATCAGTTATTTGCTTAAGTTTCATAATCAGAAACAGTTATCATGCTATCAGCTATAGCCAGTCTTAGTCTTGTAAATTGTTTAATGTTGAACACCTGTATCTGTATTTGTGGGCCTTAGGCCACTG
This sequence comes from Lycium ferocissimum, assembly GCF_029784015.1. Taxonomy (NCBI): domain Eukaryota; kingdom Viridiplantae; phylum Streptophyta; class Magnoliopsida; order Solanales; family Solanaceae; genus Lycium; species Lycium ferocissimum. The sequence goes on along the minus strand of NW_026727958.1, from coordinate 18,846 downwards.
TTTATGCATACATATTACTTGGGCTAGAGGCCACAGTTTCGGACCCTAGGCCACAGTTATATTTACAGTTTTACAGGTGATTCTTCATTTAGAATTGGGAGTACTTCAGATCCTTACCTTCCTGTTTAGTTTAGTTTCAGTTTCAGCACTTATATTTCTTTGTTTTGTTGCTTTACATATCAGTACAATTCAAACGTGTTGATGTCCCTTTTTATTGCTTGGGGGCCTGCATCTCGCAATACAGGCAACGATATACAGGTTGACGATCCAGCTAGCTAGGACTACTCGTATCAGCTACTTGGTGAGCTCCAGTTCCACTGGGGCATTGTCCTGCTTTCAGTCTTTTTAGTTTTAGACAGTTATCTTTTCAGCATTCGTAGAGGCTTCATAAACATAGTTTAGTCAGTCAGATATTAGTAGTCTTTTATGTATTAGGCTTGTTGGCTGTTTTTGTTTATTCAGATGTTCAGACTTAAACCAGTATTTTCGCATTTAATATATTTCTCAGTCAGAATTTTAGTAGATCAGCATGTGTTTGTCTTATTTCCTTATTATAGCCTGTTTTGATATCACTGATTGGATTACAGCCACCTGGGTTAAGCTCGGTCACGTACAATGGCTTAGGCACCGATGTCGTGTTACGCCTAGGCCATGGTTCGGGGCATGAAAAAGCTTGGTATCAGAGCACAAGGTTCAAGTGTCTTAGGAAGTCTATAAAGCCGTGTCTAGTGGGTCGCCTTTATATGTGTGAGGGGCCCATACATATAAATAGTTAACCACCAAGACATTCAGGATTTGTTTCACTTCTTTCATACTCTAGTTCGTGCAGTTAGAGCAGTACCTTTAGGAATTCTTCTAACTCGTGCCAATTACATATTTCAGAAATGGCTCCGAAAAGAAAGTATAGCAAGAGGAATACAGCTACTAGCCAGAGGGCTACTACAAAAGATAACACTCAGGCTCAGACGGCCGCCCCAGCTAATGCTACAACTACACCTCCCAATGCTTTGGACGTGAATGTTAGAGGAGCTATTCAGCTGCTCACTCAAATTTTGGCAAACCAGGCCAGCGCTAAGAAATGGCTCCTAGTTCAGGTGCCAGTAAGGGATCAAACAGTTCTAGGACTCAAGAGTTTCTGCGAATGCAGCCGCCAGTGTTCACAGGGTCAAAGAAAGATGAGGACCCACAGAATTTCATTGATGGACTCTAGAAAGTATTTCATATGATGTATACTACTGATACAGAGGCAGCGAAACTTGGAGCTTTCCAGCTGCAAGATGTGGCCCATATTTGGTATGAGACATGGGAACATTCCCGAGGGGAGGATGCACCTTCTACTACTTGGGATGAATTTGCAGACGTTTTCATTGAGCACTTCATGCCAATCGAAGTCAGGGAAGCAAGGCTACTAAGTTTGAGAATCTAAGGAAGAATGACATGACTGTTTAGGACTATTATCTCAAGTTCGTATCATTGTCCAGACATGCTCCTCACATGGTTCCTCATATGAGGGTCATGGTTAGAAGGTTTGTACTTGGGCTTAAACCTAAATTGCTCAGGGATACTAATACGGCTACTCAGAACGACAAGATGACTATTTTCAAGATATTGGCAATTGTGCAAGGTAACGAGACTAGGTTGAAAGAAGAAGAAGCCTTGCAGAAGCAAAAAGATAGAGCGTTCAACAAGAGGGCTAAGTCTGCTGGTAATTTCAGTCAGGGAGGATCTCAAGGAGGTGGCAATCGTTAGTTCTTTAAGAATAGGTCATCAGGCCCTGCTCGCTCTACAGCTAGTGCTCCATCTCAGAGGTCCAAGTTTAATCAGAAAGGCCGAAACTTCAAAACAGCAGGCTCACAGTCACAGGCCAGCGTGACCGACCGTGGTTTCCAACACCCTACTTGCAACACTTATGGTAAGAAGCACTCGGGAGTATGCCGTTCGGGCATGGATGGTTGTTTTGGGTGTGGTCAGCCAGGTCATTTTCTGCGGGATTGTCCATCAGTAAGACAGAATACCGAAGGTAACAGTAATGTAGCTCAGTCCACTAATTCAGCAGCTCTTCGAAATTCCCAAGCCCAGCAGGGGCGTGAGGTAGCAAAGTCTGCAAATACGGATGGTGGTCGGAACCGTCTATATGCACTATCGGGACGTCGGGGATACGAGAGACATAGTGGAGATGTTGTCACGGTATGCTAACAAGTCTTTCACCTTCGATGTTTTTGCTCTTATGGACCCAAGATCCACTCTATCTTATGTAACCCCTTGTATTGCTAAGAAATTTGGGATAGAACCCAAAAATTTGCATGAACCCTTTGAAGTATCCATACCAGTTGGGGAATCAGTTATAGCTAGACGTATATATAGGGGTTGTCCAGTGTTAATCTACCACCGCAGTACCATAGCAGACTTAATAGAATTAGAGATGGTAAACTTTGATGTAATCATGGGTATGGATTGGTTGGAGTCCTGTTATGCCTCAGTGGGTTGTAGAACCAAAACAGTAACCTTTGATTTTCCCGATAAACTTATAGAATGGAAAGGTAATTCAGAAGCACCCAGGGGAAGATTTATTTCCTATCTTAGAGCCAGAAAGATGATTTCCAATGGGTATATTTACTACTTAGTTCGAGTCAGGGATGCAAATTCCCAGACTCCAGCTCTTCAGTCAGTACCTGTTGTCAGTAAGTTTCCAGATGATCTACCCAGAGTTCCTTCCGATAGGGAAATTGAATTTGGGATTGACCTACTTTCTGGCACTAAGCCGATATCTATTCTGCCGTATAGAATGGCCCCAGCAGAGTTAAAAGAGTTAAAAGTTTAGTTGAAAGATATTCTTGACAAGGGATTTATAAAGCCAAGTGTCTCACCTTGGGGCGCACCGGTCTTGTTTGTCCAAAAGAAAGAGGATCCTTGCGTATGTGTATCCAGTTGAACAAGGTCACCATTGAGAACAAGTATCCTCTTCCCAGAATCGATGACTTATTTGATCAACTTCAGGGTGCTCAGTGTTATTCCAAGATTGACCACAGATCAGGCTACCATCAGTTAAAGGTTAAGGAAGTTGATATTCCTAAAATCGCTTTCAGAACCCGTTATGGCCATTTTGAATTTCTTGTCATGTCCTTCGGATTGACAAATGCACCAACTACTTTCATGGACCTTATGAACAAGGTCTTAAAGCCTTATCTTGATTTATTCGTCATTGTGTTTATTGATGACATATTGGTGTATTCCCGTAGTAAGGTTGATCATGCAGAACATCTCAGAATAGTGTTGCAGACACTCAAGGATCGCGAGCTTTATGCAAAATTCTCAAAGTGCGAGTTTTGGCTAAAGTCGGTGGCATTCTTAGGCCATGTGATTTCAGGCGAAGGTGTTAAAGTGGACTTGTAGAAAATTGACGCTCGTTAGAATTGGCCCGGACCCACCTCGGCATCGGATATCGAAGTTTCTTGGGTACGTTATTACAGGCGTTTTGTCGAAGGATTTTCCTCTATCTCAGCTCTGTTGACTAAGTTGACTCATAAGAAAGTCAAGTTTCAATGGTCAGAGGCATGTGAATAGAGTTTCGAAGAGTTGAAGAAGAGATTGACTTCTGCTCCTGTATTGACGCTACCTGAAGGAACCGAAGGGTTGGTAGTATATTGTGATGCTTCAGGAATTATTCTCGGATGTGTTCTAATGCAGCATGATAAAGTTATGGCTTATGCATCTAAACAGCTTAAGGCGCATGAGAAGAATTATCCAACTCACGACCTAGAATTGGTAGCTGTGGTTTTTGCACTTAAGATATGGCGTCACTACTTGTATGGAGTGCATGTGGATATTTCAATCGATCATAAAAAATTGCAGTATATTTTTAGGCAAAGAGAGTTGAATCTTAGGCAGAGAAGACGGCTCGAATTGCTTAAGGACTATGATGTGGATGTTCTCTGTCATCCAGGGAAGGCAAATATAGTGGCCGATGCTCTTAGTCGACGTTCCATGGGAAGTTTAGCTCATGTTGATGCAGATAAGAGAATTATGACCAAGGAAGTTTACCGTTTGGCCAGTCTTGGGGTTCGACTTTTGGACTCCGAGAATGGCGGTGTGGTTGTTCAGAATAAAGCCATTTCCTCCTTAGTCGTTGAAGTTAAAGAGAAGCAGTATAAAGATCCCTACTTGTTACAGCTGAAAGAGGGGATTCACAAGCATAAGACAATTGCTTTTGAACAAAGGGAGATGACAGTACCTTGAGATACCGAGACAGATTATACGTTCTAGATATAGATGGGCTCAGGGAGCGAATTATGTCAGAAGCTCACCATTCCAGTTATTCCATTTATCCAGGTTCCACGAAAATGTATCATGATCTTAGGGATTTTATTAGTGGAACGATACGAAAAATAATGTGGCAGATTTTGTGGCTAAGTGCCCAAATTGTCAGCAAGTGAAAGCCGAACGCTAGAGGCCTGGTGGCTTGGCTCAGAATATTGGTATTCCCGTTTGGAAGTGGGAAATGATAAATATGAATTTCATAATAGGTTTACCTCGTTCAGCTAGGAGGCATGATTCAATTTGTGTGATTGTGGACAGACTTACGAAGTCAGTGCACTTCTTACCAGTTAAGACAACAGATTTAGTGGAGGACTATGCCAAGTTGTATCTTCGTGAAATTGTCAGAAATTATCATACTTTATGGGACTCCAATGTCCATCATTTCATATCTTGGTGCCCAGTTCACAGCAAAATTTTGAAGATCCTTTCAGAAAGGATTGGGCACAAAAGTTAATCTCAGGATAACTTATGGCCAAGCTGAGTGCACCATTCAGACCGTTGAGGATATGTTTGTTACACCCCGAAAAAAAAAATCGCGTTATCAAACTGGAGACGGCTTGGTAGGGGCCAAAGGAAGAGTAAAGTTACGCAAGGATTAAGGAGGTTAAGCTTCCGAAGCTCTAAAGGAAAGTTAGGCAGGGTATGATATGGAAATTTTGGTTCAAATGGAAGGAATAATATGTTTCAGTATATCAAGAGTTTTGAAGTAAAGTAAAAGTCTAAAGTGAAGTTCGGGAAGTCTAGTTTCCAACGGAATAAACGGCTCCTCAATCGGACATCGGGGTAAGGAGATATGGACGAAACAAGCTGGACTGGCAGACCAGGAAATTGGTCTGCGCGAACGCGCCAGGGAGTGGCGCGAACGCGCAGAAGGCTAAGGGCCAAAAACAGCGCGAACGCGCCACCACGTGGCTCGAACGCGCTGAACAAAAGTTTGAGGACCAGGTTCGGGATGAAGGCTATACTATAAGAAGGTAATAACAACCTATACGTGACATTTGGAGACTATATGAGGTGCATTGGTTCGTATGGCGCTTACTAAGAAGTTCTCATTATTGCTCGCCAAGTGGGGCCCACACTTCGGATTGTTATAAAAGACATATGAAAATACATATGAGTAGTACATGGAAAGTTGAGAAAGTCCTAAGAAGGACCCATAAGCCAAAAATGAGTGTAAGCCCTTCAAACGGACGATTTAAGGAAACATTTTCGGGTGATCTGACTTAGAGGGGCAAAAACGGTATTATAAGTTTGGAATTTGGGAAAACTCCCAAAATAAAAGTTCTAGATAATTGAAAGATCTTTCCAACCATAGGTCGTGGGACCTCATACGATATCGGGATCAAAAGTTATGACCATTTTACTGAACGAAGGCGCAGTCAGAAAATTTAACTCTGCGCGAACGCGCCCAAAGGGGGCGCGAATGCGCAGAAGCTTTTTATGTCGGTTCTGGGCAGAATCCAGAACCTTATAAAAAGGGGTTTAACCCCCATTTTTCAGCCAAAACACTCAAAAAACATCCCAAATTTTCCAGAATAATCCCCCAACTTTCCACCACTAAATTTTTAGCCCAAACCAGGTATAATTTCCCAATTCCAGTCCGGATAGTGTATAGTTTTCGCTGCAGAATCGTATAACGGCGTGTGGTGGCCTAAAATTAGCGTGGAAAAGTGAAGATAAAGCAATATTAAAGGGATAAAGGTATGAATCTTCTTCTATTTGTGTTAATACCGGTTTAAGTACGACGAAAGCGTGATTAAATGATTGTATGCTTAGTTGTTTACTTATGAAAGTTGGAAAACGACATGTGGGCTGTTCTATGGGATATTTTGGAGTTGGAAATATTGTGAATAATGTTGGTATTGTTATTGTTGTTGTTGGTTGCTGAATTGAGAATTCGGGCTAGGCATATAAACGGGGGGAGATCTTTAGATTTTCGGTAGAATATAGAATAATATAATTTGACACTTGGGATAAGTGTGTGATAAGAGGACTAACATTAGTGTGAATCCTCTCAAATGTAGATTTACGAGCTTGGATGAATAAGTGTAGCTGATAAGAGGTTAAACAGGTATGTGGGGCTCAACCCTTCTTTCTAAGGCATGATCTTATGGTATGGATTTCCTTCTTCTTTATGAATTTTCTATCTCCTAGAAGACTATAAGTTCTTGTTTATGAATAGCCATATGGAATGAGAGATGTGCTATGAGTGTGTTAATGAATGATAAGCTTGAGGCTAAGAGGTGCCGTAGCCTACGATATGATGTTCCTATGGAGCTAGTATACTCACCTTATATGCTACTTCCTTCAAGGTGAGGCATAACGTTCATAATTGTTCCATAATGGACTCGGGGGTTCACGACCTTACGTCACCCCGATAAAGTACAATTGTCCCTAAGTCCTATGCACGCGATATGATGAATCATGATGAGTAATCGTGGTAGTGCCATGATATGCTCACGAGACGATTAGTAACGACGAGTCTACGAGTGATATGATAGATAAACATATGGAAGGGGGATAATGATAAGAACGCGATATATGTAATGAGATCCACGCCATGGAACCCGATGTTATTCCTAACGGATCGTCCTTAAGTTAAATATATGATTTAGGGAAAGTCACGATATGTGTTTACGGTGAATGTGATGATAACGAGTACGCAGGTAATCGAGCCTACATGGCCGAGTACGCCTATGATCGAGCCTATATGGCCGAGTACGCATGTGATCGAGCCCGGGAGGGCCGAGTACGCACCCTATCGAGCCTATATGGCCGAGTACGCATGGTATCAAGCCTAGATGGCCGATTACGCATGGTATCAAGCCTAGATGGCCGAGTACGTGATTGCGCTGCATCATGACTGTGTTGCATTATGACTGTGTTTGATATGCGTGAGCAGATACTGTGTTACGATGACGATTATGTGATATCTTGGCGTATATGCTATGACGATACGAGTACGACGAGTGTGTATATGTGGGATACGCGATAGGTATGACGATAAGCGTAGGACAAGTGTGTATGTATGACATATGATGTATGTAGGAAATACATTCGTTCTCAAGGGTCGCGCAGGTTTGCTCTCACCTTATGACTTATGATTTTCTATCACGTTTATTTCATTCCTGCCTTACATACTCAGTACAACATTCGTACTGACGTCCATTTTCTTTGGACGCTGTGTTCATGCCCACAGGTAGGCAGGAAGACGACGCAGACCGCTAGGAGCTTTCAGCAGATTTGCAGGAGCACTCCACTATTTCGGAGGTGCCGGTCGGCTTATGCTTTTGTGAATATATGTATCTGTCTAGTTCTCCAGTAGAGGCTCGTAGATACGTAGTGTGGGTCAGATGGTCTCACTATATTATCCTGGCATATGTGTACATATTATGTTGTCGATCTAGCGAGGCATATGTATATAATATAAGTTGTGTTTTCTTTTCAAATGGAAAAATGACTGTGTTATGATTATGATATAATAGAAGATAAAGAAATGTAAAATGGTTATGACGAGTGAGGAAAAGAGCGGTGCTCGTGGTCAGCCCCGGGTACTCGTCGCGGCCCCTAGGCCGGGTCGTGACAAAAGTGGTATCGGAGCGATTCAGTCCTAGGAAGTGTCTACGAGCCGTGTCTAGTAGAGTCTTGTTTATGGTGTGTTGCGCGCCACGCTAATAAACAAGAGGCTACAGGGCATTTAGGAAAAATGACCATCTTTCTTCATATGAGATCGTGCGATAGAGCCCGCATAAGATGAAATTCCTCCCTAATGAGTATGTTGTGATTTCGAAATGCCGCCAAAGGGAAAAGCTAAAGCCGCCCAGAGGGTGAGACTACGACGAGGAGGCAGGCAGAAATAGAGCCGCCTATGAATATAGATGAGGGCGAATCACATGATGAGGTTCCATCTAGTGCCTCCACTACTCCGCCCGTTACGGAAGAGCGAGAAGGGGCTTCAGCTTCAGTTCCTGTACCCCCAGTTCCTCCGCCATCCGGGTCAACAAGTGGCCGAGGCCATTAATTTATTGACACAGATAGTTGCCACCCAGGCACAGCGGCAAGATTCGGGCTTGAGTGACAGGGCCGCTAGTACTAGAGCCCGTGATTTCATGAGCTTGAATCCCCCGGAGTTTTTCGGGTCGAAGCCGGATGAAGACCCTCAAAGCTTTATTGATGAAATGTTGAGAACATTGAGGATTATTCATGCCTCTGAAACCGAATCAGTGGAGTTAGCATCTTATAGACTCCGGGATGTGGCAGTTCTATGGTACAATAATTGGAGAGCGTCGAGGCAAGAAAATGCGCCCCCTCCCGTGTGGCCAGAGTTTGTTGATGCCTTTATTCGTCATTATTTGCCACCCGAGGTCCGCCGAGCTAGAGCGGATAGGTTCTTAAATTTAAAGCAAGGCAGTATGAGTGTCCGGGAGTATAGCCTTCAGTTTAATTCGTTGGCTAGATATGCTCCAGCCATGGTGGCTGACGTGGGGGATAGGGTGCACAGATTTGTGAGCGGCTTAGGGCCACATTTATATCAAGAATGTTTAACGGCTTCATTGCAAGACGGGATGGATATTTCCCGCATTCAGGCCCATGCCCAGAATTTAGAAGAGCAGCAACAGTCGCAAAGGGGTGAACGTGGAGGTGACCAGGGGCAAGGTAAGAGGGCCAGATCCATGGGTGCCGATAGCAGCTATAGAGGAAGATCGAGGAAGCCATATTCTAGACACTCAGGTCAGGGGTCCGATTACTCCATTCATTCCGGATCGAGTCAGAGTTTCAGAGAGTCTGGTTCTCAGTATAGAAGTTATTCGGGCCAGACGAGATTGTCCATACCACAATGTACCCAGTGCGGTAAGCAACATTGGGGACCATGTCGAGTGGGGTCGGATGTTTGCTATAGTTGTGGCCAGTCAGGTCATATTATGAGAGAGTGCCCATTTCGAGGTGGCAGGCGTGCGGTCCAGCCCACGGGATCCGCAGCCGGATCTTCGTCCTCTATGCGCCCCTCGAGACAAGACTCCCAGACATTAACAGTGCGGGGTAGAAGCAGGGGGAGAGCGTCTAATTCAAGTGGTCCTCAGCATCGTACGTATGCATTGGCTGAGCGACAGGATCCAGAGTCACTCCCCGATGCCGTCACAGGTATATCTACATTTTTTATTATGTGCTAAAGGAAGAATAAATAATTGTAGCAATAAGCAAGTATAAATTGAGAAGTTATATTATGTAGCGATGGTAATGGGGAAAGAATGATATGTGGTATTATGGTCCTCAAGTTTAAGGACGTAAGATGTGAAGAGTGATGATAGCGATGATGATGAGTTACGACTATAAGAAGCTACTTATGTATAGAGTAAAGAGAAGAGGGAAGATACGAGTATGTTAAGCCCTCGCACACAGATTATCATAGCTATAGATTACGAGGAACGGCACGACTAAGATGTAGTATAGTGAGGGATATAAGAAGTAAAGATTTAATAGCGAGATAAGGGGTTTAAGAATGGTATAGGTAGAACCCTTAAAAGGGGGGAAGCGAGTAAGAAGAGCACAAGTATGGAGATTTAGTGATAAGATCTTACGATGAAAATGGATAGGTGTAATGAACCGCGATAACTATGACATTAAAAGATACCTACGACCTTATATGTATATGTGTAAGTGTGTATGTGTACGGATCACGTGAGATATACTTCGCCAATGAGATCAAATGAGGTAGATTCGCAAGCCATAAGAGACTTAATGTTACCGTTGAGCAAGGGAGGAGAATTGATGAGATATAGAGATCCAGATGAAAGGTGTGATGAAACGGCGAGATGACAAGGTATGGTAGTTCTCTTTTAATTTAAGCATGTAGGTCGTGTGTGGCCAAATTATAACGGTATTGTGTTATGGCCACGTGAAATATTATTTGCTGTGACAGGTTGGTAGTGCTAAGTTACAGGGGAGGCTCTGGCGAAATTTTTCTAGAATTCCCGAATATTTTAACATTCGAGGACGAATGTTCCAAAAGGGGGGAAGAATGTTACACCCCGAAAAAAAAAAATCGCGTTATCAAACTGGAGATGGCTTGGTAGGGGCCAAAGGAAGAGTAAAGTTACGCAAGGATTAAGGAGGTTAAGCTTCCGAAGCTCTAAAGGAAAGTTAGGCAGGGTATGATACGGAAATTTTGGTTCAAATGGAAGGAATAATATGTTTCAGTATATCAAGAGTTTTGAAGTAAAGTAAAAGTCTAAAGTGAAGTTCGGGAAGTCTAGTTTCCAACGGAATAAACGGCTCCTCAATCGGACATCGGGGTAAGGAGATATGGACGAAACAAGCTGGACTGGCAGACCAGGAAATTGGTCTGCGCGAACGCGCCAGGGAGTGGCGCGAACGCGCAGAAGGCTAAGGGCCAAAAACGCGCGAACGCGCCACCACGTGGCTCGAACGCGCCGAACAAAAGTTTGAGGACCAGGTTCGGGATGAAGGCTATACTATAAGAAGGTAATAACAACCTATACGTGACATTTGGAGACTATATGAGGTGCATTGGTTCGTATGGCGCTTACTAAGAAGTTCTCATTATTGCTCGCCAAGTGGGGCCCACACTTCGGAGTGTTATAAAAGACATATGAAAATACATATGAGTAGTACATGGAAAGTTGAGAAAGTCCTAAGAAGGACCCATAAGCCAAAAATGAGTGTAAGCCCTTCAAACGGACGATTTAAGGAAACATTTTCGGGTGATCTGACTTAGAGGGGCAAAAACGGTATTATAAGTTTGGAATTTGGGAAAACTCCCAAAATAAAAGTTCTAGATAATTGAAATATCTTTCCAACCATAGGTTGTGGGACCTCATACGATATCGGGATCAAAAGTTATGACCATTTTACTGAACGAAGGCGCAGTCAGAAAATTTAACTCTGCGCGAACGCGCCCAAAGGGGGCGCGAACGCGCAGAAGCTTTTTATGTCGGTTCTGGGCAGAATCCAGAACCTTATAAAAAGGGGTTTAACCCCCATTTTTCAGCCAAAACACTCAAAAAACATCCCAAATTTTCCAGAATAATCCCCCAACTTTCCACCACTAAATTTTTAGCCCAAACCAGGTATAATTTCCCAATTCCAGTCCGGATAGTGTATAGTTTTCGCTGCAGAATCGTATAACGGCGTGTGGTGGCCTAAAATTAGCGTGGAAAAGTGAAGATAAAGCAATATTAAAGGGATAAAGGTATGAATCTTCTTCTATTTGTGTTAATACCGGTTTAAGTACGACGAAAGCGTGATTAAATGATTGTATGCTGAGTTGTTTACTTATGAAAGTTGGAAAACAGCATGTGGGCTGTTCTATGGGATATTTTGGAGTTGGAAATATTGTGAATAATGTTGGTATTGTTATTGTTGTTGTTGGTTGCTGAATTGAGAATTCGGGCTAGGCATATAAACAGGGGAGATGCTGCCCGATTTTCGGTAGAATATAGAATAATATAATTTGACACTTGGGATAAGTGTGTGATAAGAGGACTAACATTAGTGTGAATCCTCTCAAATGTAGATTTACGAGCTTGGATGAATAAGTGTAGCTGATAAGAGGTTAAACAGGAATGTGGGGCTCAACCCTTCTTTCTAAGGCATGATCTTATGGTATGGATTTCCTTCTTCTTTATGAATTTTCTATCTCCTAGAAGACTATAAGTTCTTGTTTATGAATAGCCATATGGAATGAGAGATGTGCTATGAGTGTGTTAATGAATGATAAGCTTGAGGCTAAGAGGTGCCGTAGCCTACGATATGATGTTCCTATGGAGCTAGTATACTCTCACCTTATATGCTACTTCCTTCGAGGTGAGGCATAACGTTCATAATTGTTCCATAATGGACTCCGGGGTTCACGACCTTACGTCACCCCGATAAAGTACAATTGTCCCTAAGTCCTATGCACGCGATATGATGAATCATGATGAGTAATCGTGGTAGTGCCATGATATGCTCACGAGACGATTAGTAACGACGAGTCTACGAGTGATATGATAGATAAACATATGGAAGGGGGTAATAATGATAAGAACGCGATATATGTAATGAGATCCACGCCATGGAACTGATGCTACTCCTAACAAATCGTCCTTAAGTTAAATATATGATTTAGGGAAAGTCACGATATGTGTTTACGGTGAATGTGATGATAACGAGTACGCAGTAATCGAGCCTACATGGCGAGTACGCCTATGATCGAGCCTATATGGCCGAGTACGCATGTGATCGAGCCGGGAGGGCCGAGTACGCATCCCTATCGAGCCTATATGGCCGAGTACGCATGGTATCAAGCCTAGATGGCCGAGTACGCATGATCGAGCTAGGGGAGGCCGAGTACGTGATTGCATCATGACTGTGTTGCATTATATTTGTGTTTGATATGCGTGAGCAGATACTGTGTTACGATGACGATTATGTGATATCTTGGCGTATATGCTATGACGATACGAGTACGACGAGTGTGTATATGTGGGATACGCGATAGGTATGACGATAAGCGTAGGACAAGTGTGTATGTATGACATATGATGTATGTAGGAAATACATTCGTTCTCGAGGTCGCGCGGTGTTTGCTCTCACCTTATGACTTATGATTTTCTATCACGTTTATTTCATTCCTCGCCTTACATACTCGGTACAACATTCGTGCGACGTCCATTTTCTTTGGACGCTCGTGTTCATGCCCACGTAGGCGGGAAGACGACGCACCGCTAGGAGCTTTCGAGGGTTGCGAGCACTCCACTATTTCGGAGGTGCGGTCGGCTTATGCTTTTGTGAATATATGTATCTGTCTAGTTCTCCGGTAGAGGCTCGTAGATACGTAGTGTGGGTCAGATGGTCTCACTATATTATCCTGGCATATGTGTACATATTATGTTGTCGATCTAGCGAGGCATATGTATATAATATAAGTTGTGTTTTCTTTTCAAATGGAAAAATGACTGTGTTATGATTATTATATAATAGAAGATAAAGAAATGTAAAATGGTTATGATGAGTGAGGAAAAGAGCGGTGCTCGTGGTCACCCCCGGGTACTCGTCGCGGCCCCTAGCTGGGTCGTGACAATGTTGAGGGCATGTGTCCTTGATTTCAAAGGTAATTGGGATGATCACTTGCCTCTTACTGAGTTTGCTTATAATAACAATTACCATGCTAGTATTGGGATGGCACCGTATGAAGCTTTGTATGGGCGCAGATGTAGATCGCCAATTAGTTGGTTTGAGATTGGTGAAGCAGAGTTGTTGGGACCAGATTTGGTCTATCAGGCTATGGCGAAAGCCAAGTTAATTCAGGAGCGGTTGAAAACGGCTCAGAGTTGCTAGAAGTCTTACAAAGATGTAAGACGAAGGGATTTAGAGTTTCAAGTTAATGACTGGGTGTTTCTTAAAGTTTCGCCTATAAAGGGTGTCATGAGATTTGGTAAGAAGGGGAAGCTTAGTCCCTCCTATATTGGACCATACAGAATTCTGCGAAAGGTTGGTCAAGTGGCTTATGCGCTTGAGTTACTGCAAGACTTGGTCGCTATGCACCCAGTATTCCATGTGTCCATGTTGAGAAAATGTGTGGGAGACCCCTCGTTGGTTGTCCCGACAGATAGCATAACAAACAATGATAGTTTGACTGACAAAGAAGTCCCAATGAAAATCCTTGATCGTCAGGTTCGCAAGAAAGAAGTTGCTTCAGTGAAAGTCCTTTGGAGGAGTCAGAAAGTTGAAAAAGCTACGTGGGAAGCAGAAGAGCACATGAAGTCCAGATATCCCCATCTCTTTGAAGAGTCAGCAGAAAATGTTGAAGGTAATTTATCTTCCCATTTAGATTTCACTCTATAGTTCCATGTTTCCAGTATTCAGTTAGCTTAGTAGTCACTCAGTCAGTCTTATTCAGCCATTTCAATAGCGATTCAGTTCAGTAAGCTATTCAGTTTAGCAATCCCTTTCAGTTTATTAGCATTCAGGTGTTCATTACAGTAGTGAACACGTGTTTCCGTCAACCTAGTTAATTAGAACCCATCATTTGAGGACGAATGATCCTAAGGGGGAGATATTGTAACACCCCGTATCTTAAAATAAAGGTTAGACTCGTATCGTTAGAGTTTCAGAGGAAATTCTGAAGTTCAGAACCGCCAGAAAAGTGGTTGAGGGGCCTACTTCGGGCAACCATAATACCTTGATTCATTGGGAATTTGGAAAAGTTTCCTCAATAAAAGTTGTAGTACATAGAAATACCTTTCCAGGCATATAAGGATCAGGCCAATTAGAGTCTGGATCAAGGAGACATGATCGTCTCAAAATGGCTAATAGAGGGGTGCTCAGATTCGATAGAATCGGCTAAGTTTTTGGTAGTCTGCCTTCCATCCCGATTTAGTGAAAATCTGTTAAGAATTTGAGAAAGCATAAAACATGAAAGTTGTATTCCTTTGAAATACCTTTACAGCGGTATATTATGGAGGTCAATTGGACATCTTTACAAAAAGTTATGGCCATTTTACTGAGAGCAGTCCGGGCTCGCCAAAATCCTCGCGAGGCGAGGAAGGCAGACGAGGCGAGAAAGTCAGACTCGCCAAAATCCTCGCCTTTGGCCTCACTTTACTAGTTTGTGGTGCCCCCAGATGGCCTACCGTTAGAATACACCATGCTAAGTCTATTCTAATCATTTCAAGTGAATTCCAATATATATTCATGAATATTAAATGAGAAATCATTGTTCTTAACCTAGGGTTTTCAAGAAAACCTATATTCAAGGTTTGAGACACAAACTTTTAGGATCCTTCTCAAAGTTCAGACTTTTATTGTGGATTGTGAAGCAGTTAAGGTTTGTGAGGCTAACTATGCAGGTTAGGGAACGTTTATGATTCTCCCGACTCCTCATTCTACATGTTTACCAGTAATTTGACACAAAATACAATTTAGCCCTAGTTCTTTTAATAGTTGTAGAACTGCTATCTTCTAGGGTTATAGTTTCATAATTCGTTCATGGTAATCACTTTGAATATCATGAACTAAGCAGGAAATCATTATAGTCTTGTGTATTGACATCACATAAGTCTCAGTCAGTATATAATCAGATATTTTCTTAAGTTCCATAATCAAGGCAATCATGCTATCCCACAGCTACCTCAATCTTGTAAATTGTTTAATGTCGAACACCCGTATCCGTATTTTTGGGGCCCTAGGACACCGTTTATGCATACGTATTGCTTGGGCCCGAGGCCACGCTTTTGTGCACATTATTTGGGCACTAGTCAGCGCTATATTTACGTTTATTAAAATGAATTTTCATTTAGAATAGGGGAGTACTTCGCATCCTTACCTTCCGTTAAGTTGTTTCGCCGTACTTATATTTTCTCACTAGCTGTTTTTACATACTAGTACAATTCAAATGTGCTGATGTCCCTTTTTATTGCTTGGGGCCTACATCACGCGATGCTGGCAACGATATACAGGTTGACGATCCAGCTACCTAGAACTACTCGTATCAAATTTCAGCGAGCCCCTGGCCTTCCGGCGTTATCCCGCTTAGTTCCCGCTTTAGACAATATCTTTTCAATATTCGTAGAGGCTTCATAGACATAGTTCAGTCAGTCAGATATTAGTAGTCTTTTATGTATTAGCCTTGTTGGTTATTTTTGTTCATTCAAATGTTCAGACTTAAACCAGAATTTCCGCATTTAATATATTTCTGAGACAGACTTTTAGTAGATCAAAGATGTGTTAGTCTTCCTTATTTTTTCCTGTTTTGATATCACATGTTGATTCAGCCAGCCTATGGGTTCGCTCGGTCACATGCAGTTAGGCACCGAGTGTCGTGTTACGTCTAGGCCATGGTTCGGGGCATGACACTTGTCAAGCTGATTCAGAATAAGATAGTGACCTGGTCTGTGATCTACTCTCGATGCACCTTGCACGGTAAGAAAAGACAGCTGTAAAGCCGAGCTACTCACTTGTTACACCTCGTATTTTCAGAAGAATGCTCGCCAAGCCTAAGTACAAGCACGTGAAATTTTGACCAAGAAGGTTAACCTTCAGAATTAAGGAACGACACAAGTATTAAGCATATTTATGGATAAAGTGATATATGAGATTGTATGCACCTATATTATGGTTATGAGGGCTTAAGATCATGTATAAGAAGTGTCGAAAGGATTGGAGGTCGATCGGGTGAAGAACGAAAATCTGGTCGAACTGGGCAGAATTTCCCTACGCGTTCGCGATAGGGGCTCACATTCGCGATGGCCATGAATATTCTAGACCATCGCGTTCGCGAAGGCCAATTGTTAAGTCGGTTCCACCAACTTTGGCACCCTATATAAAGGGTAAAAACCCCCTTTTTCATCAGATTTTTCTCAAGAAAGCTCAGAAAACAGTTGAGGGGTGAGGATACCACAAAAATTGAGTGAATTTAAAGTGGTGGAGTGTTAGTTTGTTCGGATAGCGCGCAGTTGTGATTGTAGTATCGTTTTGCGGTGGATTTCGGTTCGGATTCTAGGCGAACACTGAAGATATTGTTGTTTTAGTAAGAACAAGGTATGAATCTCTTCCTATTGCTATTAATCTTGGTTTCCTTACGGAAATAGAGTTGTTAAATAGTTATAGAATGATTTCGTTGGTAGAAATATGAGATAAGCACCATATGGGGTGTTTATGAAGTATTTTGGTATTGAGAATATTATGGTTGATGTTGGTATTGTTGTTGTTGTTGTTGTTGGTTGTTGAATTGAGATTTCGGGCTAGGTATATAAACAGGGGAGGTGCTGCCTGAATTTCGGCAGGTTCTAGAAAGAGTTAATTTAGAGGTTTAAGATGGGCACTTGATAATGAGCTTAACAATAGTATGAATTTCCCTGATTATAGATTTGCGAGTTCGAGAAGTAGAAGTGGGGCGAATAGATAAGCTTCAAGGTATGTTAAAGCTCGTCCCTTTCTTTCAAAGGCATGATTCCTATGTTTTGATTCCATAAATGTTTCCATAACCTCCTTGTTTTCAAAAGCTAGAAGTTCATGATTCTTAAAGCTTCTCATGATGTTAAAGATGAGAATGATTCTATGATGATTACAATAAAAATGATGATTTTATGTTCAAAGGTTCCGAGTTTATGATTTCGATGTTATTATGAGAATGTTGAGTTATTTCATGATTTTCTCGATTTTATTCATAGTTGTTGATCTCACCTTATAACAATTGTTCCTTCAAGGTGAGATAGAGCGATAATGATTATTCCATAATATAATCGGAGGTTACCGACCTTATGTCACTCCGATAAAGTTGTAGCTTTCATATGAGCTTTCATGCATGCTATTTACATTATGTATATGTACGTATGATATTTATAGATCGGGCAGTACGTTCCTCGGCACTAACATATGATATTTATGGATCGGGCCGTACGTTCCTCGGCACTAACATATGATATTTATGGATCGGGCCGTACGTTCCTCGGCACTAACATATGATATTTATGGATCGGGTCGTACGTTCCTTGGCACTAACATATGATATTTATGGATCGGGCTGCACGTTCTTCGGCGCTAACATATGATATTTATGGATCGGGTCGTACATTCCTCGCCACTAACATTTATGGATCGGGTCTCACGTTCCACAACACTAATACTTATATTATATGTTTATATATATATGTGCTTGCGTACATATGATTTTAAGATGTGCAGGTTATCCCTCCTATTCCATGTTACCTTTCATATCCATTATGTGTTATTCATGCCTTACATACTCAGTACATTACTCGTACTGACCCCCTTTCTTCGGGGGCTGTGTTTCGTGCCCGTGCGTATAGACGCCGCCTTGGGTGATCCTCCACCCCAGGGACTTCTACTCGTTTCTTTCGGGGAGCTCCATTGTTCCGGAGCTTAACTCATTTTGGTACAGATCCTTTTGATATAGACTTATGCATATTCGGGGGTACGGCGGGGCCCTGTTCCGTTATGCTTCACTGTGATACTCTTAGAGGTCTGTAGACATGTGTGGGTTGTATATATGTTTGGATAGCTATATCGACGCAGTTCGCTTTGGATATTCCGATATATAGTGGCAGCCTTGTCGGCTTGCATATATTGTTATGTTTTGGTTAACTGTGACTCCCCAGGAGACAGGTTCATTCTGATGTATGACATTATGAGTCTACAACATGCTTTTACAAATTTCCATATCGTTCTTAGTTCCAGTCTGATTAGATCTAGCAGGTTCGTATACGAGTGCCCAGCTCGGGCACTAGTCATGGCCCATCGGTTTGGGTCGTGACAAAAGTGGTATCGAGCAAACATCCTGAGTGTCTAATGCACCCCCCGTCCCCGCAGTCTTGTTTATCGGCGTGTCGTGCACCACATCTATATACAGAACAGGACATTTAGGATGTCATCATTCCTTCTTACTCAAGATCGTGCGATAGAGCCAAGTGTTAATGTCATAATCCCTCCCCAACGAATTGTTGTGTTTCGCCCATGCCCCCAAAGAAAGGGTTGGGACCCCCGTGGGTAACCGGAAACCCGGAACAG
>NW_026727957.1:0-73126 GCF_029784015.1 Lycium ferocissimum | reverse complement strand
TATCTACAACTTATATTTCTTGATATTTTTCCAAATTCCAAACTTATAATACCATTTTTGCCCCTCGAAGTCGGTCACCCGAAACATTTTCTTAAAAATATTCGTTTGGAGGGCTTCTACTTTGATTTGGCCCAAGGGTCCTTCGTGAGTTGTGTTTAACTTCACATATGTGATTCATATGACTTTTCAGATGTTCCAAAAAAAAAATCTCGATGTGTGGGCCCCACCTCAGCTTACAAATAATCCGACGTTCAAAAATACGGGATACAACACTATCAACTTGAGTTTAAATTATGCAGCAACAACATGATTGTCAATTCAATTTTTTTTTTTTTTTTGAGGAAGCACGTGTCACGCTCATGCTTTGAAAATGCGGGATATAACAAGAACCATTTGAGAGTTATAGATTTACTTTATGTGTACTAAACCTGTTGTGATGACACTATGCTTAGAGAATGGTTTTCCCTTTTCCTTGTGTGTTCCTATACTTTATCTCATCTGCCTGATTCTATGTTGTTCAGAACTGCATTATTTCTATGTGACTGATCTGTTGTGATTGTTTGGTTTTAAGTTTAGTCTAGGCTGTATTGTGCCCATACAAATTACCTTCATTTTCATGCTCAAGTTATGTTTTCTCTACTTGTCTCATCTATTCTTGTTGGCTGATAGCTGTTCCATACACACATATATATTCAGCATATCCTATTTATTCTGAACCATGTGTGGGTGTATCTAAATCTGTGTCTTCTATGTTTGTAGGTTGAGAGGCGAGTTTAGGTAATGGGGGGGGGGGGGGGGGTCTAGTTTGAACCCTTCCACCGATGACCAGCCATGCCGGAGGTTCATGAAACCTCTTGGAACTTGTGCGGCTTCGGGAGTAAGGGGGGGGGGGGGGTGATGACTCGGCCTTCCACCACCTTGTTTCAGATATTGAGTTTGAGGACATAGAACACGCATATGCCTCACATGATCTTGCGAATAAATATGATATGTTGTATATTCATGTATAGAATGGGATTTATAAAACAGTAGTATATATTATGTGCATATATCATATGTATGATAGGAACAGTAAATATAAACTAACCGGGGTCTTTTGTTTTTCCCCTCTCTACTGCATGGCCACTTGGGCCGAAGTCCAGCCACCTTATTGGGCTAAAAGCCCAATAGGGAAAATCTCTTTCAAATGTCTTCGGGTTCAAAAGGAAGAAAGGGAAGCTAATATATTGAAGGCCCAATCATGGGTAAAAATGATATGAAGGCCCAGCCATGGGTGAAAATGGTTGGGGTTTGGTACACCTCATTTTATTTTATTCCATCGTATTTTTACTATCTTTGGCTTGTTTGTATTGTGCTTATCATTTATAAACCCACAAATGTTATTGGAACCTTTATTATGAATTAGGCATCTTAGGCAAATGGTGCATATGCCGTTTAGATTGACTTTAGCACCTGAAAACCTTTTTCAAAACTTTGAGAATGTGTACTGATTTTGAAGACTTAAAAAATGGGAAGCAACTGCTTTAGTTTTAACAAGTAATACACTGAAAAGATTTTGGACATGCAAAAATAGTATTACAACTTGTGTAAAATTAAGAGGATAAATAGATTAGGCAAAAAGGCTTCTTTCTTAAAACTATTGAAAGCATGTCTTTTTTCTGGGTTTTTGGGGTTGGTAAAAATTTGATATTTCTGGGCCATGACCCACTTGTCTTTTTCTCTCAAGAAGAAAGAATGCTCACTGAAATATTTTTGGGCTAGAGCCCATTTGGTTTGGTATTTTGAAAACAAATGATGTAGGTCTCTTTTTGGGCTAAAATTCCGTTTGTTTTACATAAAGCTGTGGTCAAATAAACGTGGCTGAGGCCTATATTTTAAATGGCTAGAAATAAGGTATATTTGGGCAAGAGCCCATGCAACTTGTTTTTTTCAAAAGAAAACTCAAATAAAATTGCTTCTTTGGGTTAAAACCCACTTGGCCTTCTCTAAATAATAAGTTCAAGATCAATGTTTTCTGGGCTAAGGCCCATAATTTCAACGCACAAAGAAAAGCATTTGTTTTTCCTAAAACAGAATTGATTTTAAAATAAAGATCTTATCTTTTAAAATAAAAAAAAAATTGGGACTTTGTTATAAAGAATTTTTAAGGGAGCATATACACGATTTTAGACCATAAGTACAATTCATTTTCTCCTAAAACACCAACTGCGCAAAATATAAAGAGTTCTTTTCTTAAAAAAATCAAAACAGTCCAATTTACACCTAATTATAAAAATTTAGGTAAGTATATTCTGAAAATGTATTAAACGGATTAACCCAGTCCATGTGTGAGTAAAGCATGAATAAAACTTGTACACCCAAATCATAAAAAATAAATGAACTTTCTATATTTTCTTATAGAAAAACTACTATCCTTATATATCAAAGGAACTAATTATACCCGGATATCATAAATCCGAACCTAAATACCCTATATATAAAGGGAATACATTCAATTCTTTTCAAAAAATGATATGCAACATGACAATCTTTTGCGGGAAATAAACAGTTCATGCAAATACTCACACATTGGAATTCGAAGGTCAACCGTATAGTATGGATCCTTAATACTAGGGTGCCTAACACCTTCTGTAGGGGATCACCAGAACCCTTACCTAGAAATTTGGATTAAGAAGGATTTTTCATGGCGTATGAATAAACCCTTCAAAACTGATTTTCCTAATTTTCTAAAAATTAGGTGGCGACTCTTTTAAGACAAAGTGCGAAAGTGCACCAACGATTTCGAAGTAGCTTTTTCCGAGCGCTAACCCCGCCCGCGAAATAGGAACCGTTACAGATGGCGACTCTGCTGGGGACTTAAAGGTTCTAACCATAAGGGTTCCAATATAATGTGGGTATATTTGCTTTAACTGTTTATGTGTTTACTTTCCCGCAATTATCAACTGTCATTGCATGCATATCATAACTCCGCCACTCCTGGCATTTATTTTACATTTTATTCCAAAGGCGACTTCGCGGAGCACGCAGTTGTACCTTAACTAAAAAATCAAATACTTCTTTTGGAACCGTTATGAGGCGGGGTTGGTTCGTGGTCATCCAACAGCCCTGACGGTTCAGCCCCAGTTGTCCTCTCAGGTTTTCGGTCTTTTGTGAAAAATCCACTCTAGTAAAACTAGGATAGAGCTGAGCCAAATCCCTACTGAACTAGAGCATTCATACCTAGACAAGCTTCAGGTATCTCAGACCTACCTAAAGCTCATTAAGGGAGACCAACTTGTGCTCAGACGGTCTATGACTTGAAGAACACCGCATCTCAGTTATATGCTATGTGGAAGCATGATGAACCATTGACCCTGTGGGAATGGAGGAATCCTAACGGTGTTTTATTTTGTAGATGGAAGGCCGCATCCGTTTTGACATAATCATCGAGGCTCCAGATTTGTTGAGGGTTTGGTGGGCATGGTTAGGGGATGCTCACAAGAAGACAATTAGCTACACTTTAGGTCATTTACCCGCTATCATGATGATGAAAGGTCGTCCGGAACTAATAGAAGTATTAACCGGACATTGCGACGATAAGGAAATGTTATTCCGCTTCGGCGAAATCGAGATGACTCAGACTTTAGAAGAAATTAGGGATGCCATAGACACTAACAGAACCTGTCTGAGGAGGCGACACAAACCAGATCACCACCTGTTATTTCTACAAAGGCCCACAGTCGGTCAAATCATGAAGTTCCTCGCGCTAACTGAAGCACCCTGGGCACGAGGGCCCACTGTAGCCTTTAGAGATTTGTATCGGAGATGCCACGAGATATACTCTGTACCAGAGGGAGTTCAAGAGTAGGGAAGAGTGGGAAGCTATTAGACCCTTGGCCCATAGCCTTGCTGGGCATTATGGTGTTTCACGGGGGCGACTCGATGGCCATAGACACCCGAGTGATCTACTTAGCCCATGCTATTTTCTATGGTATATCCAAAGACCAAGAAACGAGGTACTTTGATTTAGCACCCATTATCCTAGCAGACATCTTCCGGGCCTTAGACAAATGCTGAACTGGTTTTCGATACTTCCAAGAATATAGCATGTTGTTACAATGGTGGATTATCAAACACATCAACATGGCTAAGGAAGTCCAATATTTGAGTAACCACAACAGAGTAGACTGTCTTACAAGCTATTGCCTGAATCTTGGTTACATGTCCAAAGAGGCATTGGCTGGCTTCTTTGAAGAATTGACTGAAGGCAGAATCCAGTGGATGTTCCCTGACTTCATATTAGAAAATATGGTGGTTCGGGGTAAAAATTGTCCTTTTGTGCCATTAGCCGGGGTTTGAGGAATTCGCCCTTATTATCCATCTTGGATTTTGAGGTGATTCGGTAGGAGGCAAGTGATACTCAGGCGGGAAATCTTGAGCAATTTATGATTGAGCACACATGGCAAAAGATCAAGAACACCAAGGTGATCCTTAGAGATTGGAATGGTCGCTTGAGTTGGGGGCCAGACAGTTTAGCTCCGGATAAGTTCGAAGCAGGGTGTGACCTAGGGTACCATGAGTGGCTACAAGCTTGGAAAGCACGGATGGGCACTTAGCCCAGATTCTAGAAGAAACAGATCTGATAATAGTCAGGATGGAAATGTACCAAACACAGCTTCGGATTTAGACCACCCTTCGGAGGATGAAAAAGGCCAAGACAAGCCAAGCCTCGATATCGAGGAGCTGTCGGAGGAGAACCTTGCTGATTTACTGCTTTATATTAAGCCCTTTGTCAGCTTCATCATCTTTGTAATCCCTTCGGGGAAGATATTTTTTATTATTAACTAATGATAATTTTTTGGGGCAATGGTTTATCTTCACAAATGGCACTTGCATGCTTCACCCGTTTAGGAGAGCCTTGACTCAAAAAGGTTTAGGAACGCGAGTAGTATAAATATCTGCCAAAATTATATGAATGCTTGCTACGTGCCTCACATGCCTACTTGCTATGTGTGTTATCATGTATTAAGGCTTGAATATATTTGATCCGATGAACTAAAACCACACACCAAAAGAAAAACCAAAAACTTAAAACTTATCCAAATTTATCTCCATTAAAAGGTTGACTTGCCATGGCAAACCAAGGAGAACAAGAGACGCGGACTCTGGGAGAGACAGCAGAAATGTTGAGAGACAGCAGAAATGTTGAGAGACAAGGTACTACAAATGGAGAAGCACCTCCAAGAGATAGGGAGGAAAATCGAAGAAGTGGACCGACTGCTGGAGATGGTTGGGAACCCACCCGAGGGCATACCCCAAGAACAGTACTACGGGAATGTCCCAGAAGAAGTAAGAGAGTTAGTATTGAACTATATACCTCTAGAGAGGAGGCCCATAACTCCTAGAGAAGGGACTCCAGGAGGAAGGGAGGAAAGCCTAGGAGCTGGATCAGATCATTGGGTGGCAGAGTCGGACCCTCAGGAGGAGTCAGAGCCCCAACAGGAAGCCTCTGAACCCTTTGAGGGAGGGGAACTAGAAGAGGAGGGTCCCCAGAATATGGAGGAAGAAGATTTGGAGCCCATTGACATAGAAGCTGAGGGAGAAGAAGGACCATTTGGAATGTTTCCTGAGTTTGGTGAAGAGGAAAATGATGCCAATGAGGAGTCTGATTATTATGCCTAGACCAATGAGGAATCTGACTTCTATACACCTTCACCTATGCTGGTACCTGTAACCTCCACAATGGCGTTAGAGAATTTTGGAAGGGTAGGCATTTTTAGCACCTTGGTGGGGAATAGCCTTCAAAGCCCACTCCTCACCATTCAGAGTGGCTCCACGGCCCGTCACCTGTAAGGAAGTATATGAGAAGATGGTTGCCACAGGAGTGCCCTGCACCACTAGGGCTAGGTTGCCGCCGCCCGAGTTGGTGTATGCATACAAAAGGTGTCCGTTCCACCACAACCAGGCTGGTCATACCCTAAACGAGTGCTTGGGGTTGAGAAAAAGAATTTGTAGTCTGATTGATGATAGGATCATTGGGACTTTGTGGGGGCCACACACCCTACTAGTTCATGATCCTATTATCCCTGGGGAGGGAGTCACTGCTGGCACGCAGATCTGGCGGTATGATTTCACGATCTTCGAGGAATCATACGCCCGCATATTCTCAACCCTAGCTAGTCTGAGAAAGATTAGACCTGTGGAGCACCTTCACGAGCCGCACCATTAAGGCCCACCGGAACAAATTTTGCTGTGTCATACAGGAGCCATGGGGCATGACATAGAAGAGTGCCACGCATTCAAGCTCAAGCTTGAACACAACATCAGTACAGGAGAGATTTTGGTCATCTTACCTGTTACATCCCGTACTTTCGGAGAAGCACTTATCAAGTTTGAACATAAGTGTGTTGAACTATGGCTAAGTAAAACAACTTTGGACTATAAGGAGTGAAGCATTGTTGAGTATATTTTATGAATGAAGGATGCATATAAGGAATTCCAGAAGGTCCTATAAGAAAATGAGTGGAAGAAGTTGAGTTAGTAGGACTTTGGAAGAAAATGAGCGCTACTTTGAATGACAAGAATGAGCCAACTTTGGGAAAGAATATCTTTTAGCATATGAAGAGTTTTGAAGTAACGTAAAAGCCTAAAATTAAGTTCATGAAGTCTAGTTTCCAAAGCAACAAATCACTCATCGATATGACAACGGAGTAGAGAGTTATGGACATTATAATTTAGGCCGGTAGAGCAGGGATTGCTGCAGTAACGAACGCACCACGGTGCGCGAGCAGCGTCCGCGTCTGACGGGTAATTGAACATGCCGGCGCGGTCGAACGCGTTGAGGAAAATCCTAGGTCGGTTCAACTGACCTTTAGAAGCTATTTAAGGACCAAATCTGATCCTAAACCCCATTTCCTCTAGAAGCTATTTAAGGACCAAATCTGATCCTAAACCCCCATTTTCTCCACTCTTCACCAAAAAACACTTGAGAGACTCTAGAAACATTGAGGGATCATTTTGTAAGCGGATTCAAGTGACGGGACAATATACGAGGCTTGGGAAGCGTATAAGGTCTTGTAGTCCTTGTTCTAAAGATCGAATCTCGATGAATCAAAGGAGGCCATTGAAGATAAATAAGATTTCAAGCTCTTCCAACTTTGATTGAGGTAAGGATACTCCTTATTATGGATATTATGAATTTTATTATGGAGATTTAATTGTTAAGGCTTCGTAAAGGCTAGTGATTGGTTGAGAAATTGGATAAACATCGTGTGGGATGTTTTATTGAGTATATTGGTATTGTTGATGATGTTGTGGATATTAGTATTGCTATTATTGTTGTTTTGTTGGTATTGTGATTTTGGGCTAGGGATATAAACAGGGGAGATGCTGCCCGAATTTTGGCAGATTCTAAGAGAATTTAATTTGAAGGCTTAAGATAAGCATATGACAATGAGCCTAACAATAGTATGAATGATTTTATATGTAGATTACGAGACTACGAATGATCTTATGTAAATTGCAAGACATGAAGTAGGTTGGAAAGTCGAGAAGTAAGCTTCCAGGTATGTTAAGGCTATTCCTTCTTTTCTTGGCATGATTCCATACGTGGTAAGAGTGTAACGAGCCCCATGATTAGAGATTTGTCAAAGTAGAGCTTGTCATATTATTGCATGTTATTCTTTCTGAGGGGCCATATCCCCTCCCTATGTCAATGAGCTCATAGAGAGACGGAAAAGTCATGTTACAGTATCAGTGTTTTTCAGCATATGCATGATATACTGCATGATATACATATACATTTTCTTTAGCCTGGCTACTTGGTCAGTGAGACATTTTCTTTTGCTTTGCCACTTGATCAGTGAGACATTTTGTTTAGCGGCCTACGAGCCGGTGAGACGGAGATATGCACGGCACACGGGTCGGTGAGAGAGAAGTATGTTTGGCCGGGTCGGTGAGAAAAATTGCACGGTCGACGGGTCGGTGAGACGGTGCACCGGTCGACGGGCCGGTGGGGCGATTGCACGGCCAACGGACCAGTGAGACACATTGCCTAGCCACTTGGTCAGTGAGATTTTTTACGGTTGCCCGGCCATTTGGTCGGTGGAGATAATTCGGGGCATTCTCTGCCTCAGTTTGTATTATTATTTCGATTTCGATTATCATTTGCCTTACATACTGAGAGATATTTTTTTCGTTATGACGTCCCTTTTGCTAGGGGGCGCATCGTGTTCATGCCACGGTGTTCAAGTAACTGACAGGGCAATCATCTCGGTGGGACTTCCACTCGGTACCGGCAGTCCGCTCCATGATTCGGAGTTGCGGTCCCTTTTGGTATGCTATTTTGACATGTATATAGGGGTATGATGGGGCCTTGTCCTATCCTTTCTACAACTCGTGTTCCATAGAGGTCGGTAGACAGTTGTATGTAGTTGGGATATTATGTAGCCTTGTCGGCTCTTATTTTTGTTGTACGAAGATATGTAGCGGCCTAGTCGACTTGCCGTTTGTTACCTCAACACGTATGTGTATATATATGTGTGTATATATATATATATATATATATATATATATATATATATATATATATATATATATATGCATATATATATATATATGCTGGTTGTGAGTTCTTGATGCAGAGTCTATTGTGTTAATCTTACAGGAGTTAGTATAGCTCAGTTATAAGCTATATATGGGCCACCCTGTTGCTCAATGAGATTCAGGTACGAGTTTAGGAGTGCTTGGTCAGTAGAGGTCGGGCACTCGTCATGACTCATCGGCTTGGGTCGTGATATTACCACCCAATGCGAGAAGGAAGGAGAATGAGAGAGAGCGAGTTCGTAAGGACAGCGACTCGCGAGACTGTATTTTTGGGTAGATAATAGGTGTCCCTATTTTTGCACATAAAAGGTTACCCCCTTTCCCCCATAAATGTTGTAAGGAACCGCGCCGAACTGACGTCCCTACGAAGGGATACGCGGGAAGCCCTAGCAGGGCCTTGGCTGGGGATGTCTTTAGCTAGGTTAAGTTTCAGGGATATATATATATCCTTCTTTGGTAAAACGAACTACAATAGGGCCTGATTTCCCTTGGTGGGATACGTAGGCAGTCTACGTAAGACTCGGCCCCTACATAATATAAATTACAATTGCCCCCTCCCCCTCCCTCCCCCCACCACCCATTTGTTTAACTTCTGTAGCAAGGGAGGGTTTTCTAAAGTAAGTCAGCCATAAAGCCCATTGGACCAAGATCCACTCAAACATCAAAAGCACGTACACATCCGAGCCTTTGGGACAGAGGATCAAAAAATATTCAAGCTTAATACATGACCTTATTTGCTATGTGCGCTTTAAATATCAATATGTGATATCTTGCTTTTCACTTTATGTCAAGTAACTAACACTGTCTACCATTGAGTTATTCTTGTCTTATAGAACGAGGCCGATTAGGGTAGTACTGAAAGCTAGCATAATTTACAAGATCCAGAGCCGCGTTAGCATCCCTCACAGACAAAAGGCAAAGAGAAGATGACTGGTACTCCCGAGAATGGAATTGAGCTCGCTCTCCGCGATGGAGATGCCCAAGATTCGTAAGAGGTATCATCCTAGGAAGATGTAATTGCGACATTACTAACTGCCGTTACGGCTCTACAAGAAAAGGTGACGAAATAAGGTAACGAATATGGGCAAGGATGCCTCGACTGAAGAAAGAAGGCCTCCTCCTCCATTCCCTTCCCTGAGCTCGCCAATGCCCTATCACTTCCCCATATACCCGCGAGGAACCATCCTACCTGTACTAAGCTCCACCAACCCAAATCATATTGTAACTTCTTACCGCACTCCTCCCCGACAAAAATACACCTATGTCCTAGGGACCACCCACTCAGTTCCTTCTAATCAGGTTCGTTATCCTGTTCTCGTTAATCTGGCAGGCCAATTTCGTGGTCTAGCTCGACCAACTAGGCAAACCATCACTGCCCCGCTCAATCATCCAGCCCACAGGTCTCGTTCTTTACTCCCAACATCCCCAATGAATGCTCTCCGGGGCATAAGGAGCTAGACCATTAAGAAGAAATGGAAAGGGCCTGGAGAGCTGAAGCGGGAAAGAGATATGGAGAAAAAGATAGAGGAATTACTGGAGAAATCCAACAGGTCTGCAAGAAAGGCTACGGGCTTAAAGTACGATGGTCTGTGCATGCATCTGGATCTAGACCTACCGGAAGGGTTTAAAATCCTAAAATTTGACATGTTCAATGGAGCAGGGAATCCCAAGGAACACCTCCGATCCTGCTGTGACCAATTGGTTGGGGTGAAGAAAAATGAACCTCTAGTCATGCGGCTATTCAGTCGTAGTTTGACTAGAGAACCGCTGAATGGTTCGCAACTCAAGATATGCGTCAATGGCACACCTGGGAGGACATGGCAGAATCTTTCATGGAGAGATTCTATTTTAACGCCAAGATAGTATGTCACGACCCAACCCCGTAGGCCGTGACTAGTGCCCGACCTGGGCACCCATACGCGCTCACTAACCAGATTCGGCATACAAGCAACTCATACCTATATAAATACCAGATGTGGCTCCAAGGCGACACATACAAATATATACGGCACGGGGGCCGACAAGGGTCATAATATACATAACGTAGTAAAGCATACATACAGGCAGCCGACAAGGTACGCACGGGCGGATGGGCCGCCCAAACACAACTTACTCAACGCATCCGAACAAAACTGTACATAACCCACATCTATGCCTACAGACCTCTAATACAGAACCACAGAATCAGATGACGGGACAGGGCCCCGCCGTACCCTGAATAAACATAATCATATACATCGGAAGAGTATATACCCAAAATATTGGCTCCAGAACAAAGGGAGCACTCTGAACAGCAGAATGGGAATCCTACGCCGGTGGATCACCAAAACGCGTATCTGTACCTGCGGGCATGAAACGCAGCCCCCGAAGAAAGGGGGGTCGTGAATATGTGCGAGTATGCAAAGTAGAAAGTGCAGAAACGAAGTCATAACCGAATTAAGGCGTACAGAATGTGAGCATAATAACTCAAATACCAAAGTACTTATATCCAAAATACAAACCATACATAAGCAGTGCGGAAGACAGATATAACCATCAGAATGCCCAAAATGCTTAGCTTTATTTTGAAAAAAACATTTCTATCTCACATATACAGAAAATAGAACATACCATATAAACTAACGTTAACCGAATGCCGAGGAACGTACGGCCCGATCCATAAATAAAATAATGCCGAGGAACGTACGGCCCGATCTATATATCATATAATAATCATATATCACATCATATCATCGTATATCATATCATATCAGATTATCCTATCATCAAATCATCGCATACCATATCACATAACACATACGGTCCGGGGGACCCCGGACGGGGGCATGGTCGCCCCTCTGTCTCGGGCGCATAACACATCATGCTACAAAGATTTCATGTCTCCAAAACCCGACATACCACGGTCGAATGTCGCGACCCCGCGCCAAATGTCCTCGGCGGGCAATATCACATATCACATACCGCGGTCAAAAGTCCAGCGGTCAATATCACATATCACATACTTAATATAACACAGTGCGCACGATAACATACCGGCCCGGGACTCGGCGAAGGATGCAAAAACATAATGCACGAGCAGAATCGTGGGAAGTCACATGCAATGCAAAACACTTACAAAGACCCAATAGGACAATCAAAACGCAGGCTGTTAGTTCAAAATCGAAACAATAGTCAAATCAGATTTTCTTCCGAATATCACTCGGGAACATATCAAACCGAACTTCAGAAATCATAGGTACGTATCGGCATCATAAGTATACGAAACGTCATTTCGACTCAACAGATAAATATATAATCATATAATCATATTCGGGGGTCGGAAAGGTAGTCATATTAAGTTCTTTCGAAAATAGGTCATTAGAACCAAACGTAGAAAGTCGCGGGGCCCACGGGCGAGCGTTAACCCAAATCCGGAGCCCGCCGATGAAAATCATAGTCGTTATACATTATAGAAACTTCTACGGACGTTTCCATGAAGAATCCGAGACCATATATGAAAGTTACGGTCGTTCGTAGTTTTCGGAACCATTTAGGAGCAAAACTCTTTTTTGAAAAAACGAACTTTTTAGGCAACTTTTGAAACTTTGTCATACAAAGACATAAGGACCATAATTCGACTACGTTAAAAATATAAATGTCAAGAAACAAATAAGAATCGTTTTACGCGCTTATCAAAGCCATCCGGTTAATCCGTAAAAGTTACGGCGTTTGTAGACAAAAATTTTTTCGGAACAAAACCGTTTACATAGTATTTCAAATCCAATCATATCGAAGACATACGGTCTATAGCTTGTCCACACTAAGGATGCCAACATCAAGAAGCAAATCGAATCATAAACATATTCGGATACTTGGAATAGAATTACCCCAAGGCTCATAGCGTATCATAACTTAGCCATATCTAAGACATGCCAAAGAAGGAAAGGTAAGCTTTACATACCTCGAATGCTCTCAACGCTAGCTCAAACTCAATCTAGTCCAAATCAAACCTATGTCTCGGGCTGCCAAAGTCTACATAACATCAATAAATATCAACGTTACTAGATGCGTTTAGAAGTTTATTTCAAATTAACACATAATTCTACGAAAATTTGGGCGAGCATTTCCCACAATGTAAATAGGCCAACCCCGAGAATTTAACTCGGCCAAATCAACAACAACAACACCAACAACCAAACTAGCAACAATAATAACCAATCCGAAAGGCAATATAACATCAGTAACTCTCTTTTACTGTTATATCCGGCATTTTTGCATATTTGGAAAACTTGAACATAATTTTGGTTTGTGAGAAATAAGGCCAAATTTGGATTTTTCTTAGTAAGTGTATGCCGGTTATGGAAATTTGAACGTGAAAACACCGAATAAGGCCTAAGGGCAAAATTGGAATTTTGGAAATTTGCTTCGGAAATTTTAAGGCATGACTTATGAAGAATTGGACCAAAAAAAAAATAGAAAACAAAGGCCCAAGGGGAGGCCCAACCGGCCATACCATGGTCCAAGTCCATGGGATTAATTAATTCCCATGTGATTAATATGTTATAAGAGAGGAGAGACTCAAGAACTTTCAAGAAACATAGAAGAGAAATCAAGAAAGAAAAAGGAAGAGCATTTCGGGTTTGAGGGAAAGAAAGAGAGAAAAAGAAGAAAAAAATTTTGTGGAGCTCTAATCCTTGCCATAAAAATCTTGTTCTTTTGAATTTATAACAAGTTCAAGGCGCTCTTCAACGTAGCATAATTGGTTTGGCGGAAAAGCTTCGTTTGTGGAAGATTGAAATTTCAAGAAAGGTAAGAATTCTTTGTGTTTCATGATTTGGACATGAATTCATGTGTTATGATGATTTGAATTGAACAAGAATCATAAAAGTGTGGTGTGTGCATGCATGGCATGTGTGTGTATGAAAGGCATGTTTGGCCGTGTGCCATGTAGTGTGGGGATGTGATGAATTAATGTTATTTAGTTGGTTAGTTGTGTAGTAGTATGTGAATTGAGTTAAAAACATGAAAATTTTATGTGTTAGAAAGACATGCATGGTGGTCATGTAGGTGCTATGTGTGTAGAAGAGTTGGTTGAATTTATTTAGTGTGTTAATTATGTTGTTATGACATGGTAAAATAAACGAAGGTTAGCGGTGTTGTTGAAATGGAAGAAAAGTGAATGTTGGGCCGTGTGGTATGAATGATTTGAAGTAAGAATGAATTATTTTGTTTGGTATGTTAATGGTGTTGTGATAATGTTTATGATATGAATATAGGTTAAGTGGGTTGAGTTGATATTGATTTGAAAGTATGAAGTCGAAATATGAATCGTCGCATTTTGTTGGAAAGTAGATTAATGGTAGTATATCGTGATTTGTAATGATTGTAGAATTGTTGTGTTGGCTTGTTGTTGGTTATTCTGAGCCGAGTTAAAATCTCGGGGTGTCCCCTTTATAGGGGAAGTGCTGCCGAAATTTCGGTAGCCAAGTATGACCCTAAGATTGAAATGTTAGTTTGCATGAATAGTAATTGGTAAGAATGACCATTTGCAGTTTTTGGACGAAACGGGAATTGAGATTGGACGCGCGTAAGGCGTAATCCAGGTATGTAAAGCCTTCCCCTATCTTTCTTTGGCATGTTCCGAGTCTAGAGGCTTGACGGCGAGCCTCGATGACATTTCTGCTTCTCGTAGTGCGAGATTGAAATTGGCGCAAAATCATCGAAGATTGAATCCATTTCCTCCAAATTGACCTATAAGTATACAACTTCCATAAATGGAGTCGAAACACTCTAAAATGATTATGGATGACTCCACTAAGGTCTATTAGCTATAATTTACGTACTCTAATATGGTTGGGTCCGAGGTGGGCCCACAATACCCCGATACTCCCGGTATGACTCAAATCGATTGGTCTATTTACATCCGTTCTTCATAAGTAGCTCTTAATTATGTTTAAGTCCGCAAACTAATGAGCATAATGACTATCTATCTGTACCTTGACATTAGACCGACATCCGGAACGTTTACGGACACTGTTCGATATAACCGAATCTATTACGATGCGATCCGTTTCCGGACTATTTCGGTTTATTCGGTCTGTTTGTCGGTCGGTATGTATATGGTTTCGCATTTGTACGATCCGTGGATGCCTCAATGGTTCCTTCTTTGCACCGCGCCCGGAGTTACGTGATTCGTGCACCTCGGCTGCATTGTTCATAGCGTCCCTCGGATTGTGCGGGTCGGGATATACTGTCTGTATTTGATATGGTACGATATGACCCTGCTATGATCCGATTATGTGATATTACGGGGATGGCGGCGAGATGGCATATGATTTGATTAAATACATCCCCGCGTCCGTACTACGAGGGCGGGATTACGATACGGCGTCCCTTATAAAAGGGCGGGATACGTACGTATGTGAAAGTGATGCGATGTGTACGTACGAAAGGGATTCGATATGTCTGTACGTATGTGATTATGACTACTGCATGCATGGTTCTCCGTTCGATTCAGATGTCCGATTTGATTATGATTACGTACGTTCGATTCACAGTATGTCCGATTCGGATCATGACTTTCTGTCCCGACTCATTTACGGAAATCGATTCGGGCTCGATTGCCTGCCATACATCCGAGCTCCGATTCCATCTCGAGGTTCGTCTGTATCCTGTAAGCCTCGACTCCGCTTATGAATCTGTACGCTATGTCACCGTAAGTCCGATTCATTTCATGAGTCCGTACGTACACGCGGTAAGTCCGACTCCTCGTTATTTAATCCGATTCTATACGCATTACTATTTACGTATTCGTTCGTTCCGGTTTTACATATTTAATTCCGATATTACGATCATTTATAATTTGTTTCCGCTTTACATACTCGGTACATCTTCGTACGACTCCCCGTTCTTCGGGGCCGTGTTACGTGCCCACGTGCACGGACGCATCGGCATAGGATATCGGGTCATGCTGGGACGAGCTCCTTTGATCCGGAGCCGATACTTTTGGTACATATACTTTGCTCGCTTGCTATGTATATATGTCCATTTGGGTACGGCGGGGGCCTGTCCCGTCTTACCTCGATACGTATGTTAAAGGTTAAGCGAACCGCGAGGTGTGGGTTATCCTTTGTGGGTAGGTATGTGTGATATGCGACTGCGTCGTATACCGTCTTTAACGGCTTCGTACGGTGTTTCGGTATGTGTATGTATGTATGTATGTTTGTGCGACCGCCTTATGTCGGTATGGATTTATGTATGTACGAATGGATTAACTATTAGTATGTCGGGTGCCCGATAAGAGGTACGTATGGTGCCAGTAGGACACCGAGTACCACGGCCCACGGGGTTGGGTCGTGACATTTACACCATTCAACAACTTTCAATATATTCAATTCAACGGCTTCCATTCAAGCCAACATCAACGCTTATACATTCAAATACTAACCTGAACCCATACCAACAATATTCAAAGACATTTTAAGCAATTCATACAACATTTCAAACATCCCAAATAATACTCCAACTCACCCGAAAACAGCCCCCAACCCGAGAACACTTCCACAAGACATTCCTAACTTCCGAATCATGATTTGCACCAATAATTCACACTCTAACAATGTCATTCTCATAAATATACAATTTACATCAAATGCACAATAATCTCCAATTCAGCCCACAACACTACGATATCAATTTGAGTCATTAAACTACTATAAATCGACATAGAATTCATAACGACAACTACCAAAATACTAATTAACATTAATCCATTCCTTGTCACATATTATGGCCCATTTTCGGCCAACACTATATATATATATACATATTGATGATTCTCATCCATTTCTTCACTCTACAACACTCACAACATGCTAACTAGACTTTAATTCATTGCTTCAACACAATACAACACACACACACTTACACGGCCATGCACCACACACACAACCTCAACTCCAACATGCCATATTTCATAAATTTCCTCCATTTTAACATACTACAACATGCATACACCTTTCATAACACATAAAATATGATTAAATCTTACCTTTCTTCCTTCAACTTCACAACTAGCTACGGTTAGCTAGGATGAAAACTAGCGGATTGATCGCTCCAACAACACTTCCACGCTACTTAGGGACCTCCAATTAGTGGATTTGCACCAAGGATATAATTTTGTGATGGCTAATTTTGGACTTGAAATTTAGGGGTGTTTGCAATGGTAAGGTTGTTGTTCTTCACTTCTTGTTTTTTTTTCTAAGTGTAAAAATGAGGAAAGATGACTTAGAGTCATCTTTTGTGCTATTATATAATTGCACAAGTGTCCTTGGCCCATACACGGTGGACCAATTAAATTTGGCCACAAAATGTGTGGGACCATCTCCACACCACATGGCCAATATGGCCAAAATTCAATAATTCCCAACTTTCCAATATTCCACTTTTAGTCCCAAATTTTCCCAAATGTTCCATGCCAACCAATTCATGAAACAAATTAGGTCTTAAAACGAAATCGAAGGTCAAAAGTCCCGACTTCATATCCCGGAATGGTCTTGTCTCTAACTTATCACAAGCATCCGAATTGTCCCAACGTACGAAATGCGGGATATAACATCCTCTCCGCTTTTTTTTTTTTTTTTTTTAGAACATTCGTCCTCGAATGTTAAATAAGCCTTACGGATTTTATAAGCATTTGGGGAGTTTCTTTTACAATTATCACAAAGGTTCGTACATCAATCGGATAACCAATTAAGGAATCTAAATTACCTGTATCTGCGTCTGGTAGCGCCTCCTGATCCTGTCTACGGGTCAACGCATATAGGCGGTTCGATGGACCGCCAGAACTGGAGCCTCCGCCACGGCCTCTCCCACGGCCTGCTGGTGTCAGTGTGCCCCACCCCATCAGGCGCATGGCTACGGAAGGGGAAGACGAATCGGCAACTGACCCGGCAGGCCGAGCCGCTCCCCGCACCGCCCCGAGCGGGACAATCTCGCATAAGGTGGCCCCGCGGCGAGTAAACGCCCGTGGCACGATAACACCTCCCCCGGGTGGCATCTCCTACAATGAGGACATAGGGGCAGGGGTGGCCCTCGGCCGGAACCTCTTATCCCTGTGACGTGGAAGCCTAGCTCCCAGAGCTCCTCCCGAATACCCCGCATCCTCTGTCTCCCGCCGGGGAACGCGGGGTGTGCTTTCACGTGTCGGATGGGGAAGATATCCGGCTCGCTGGGCTGCTGAGGCCGCCTGCCTCGAGACTCCCCAGAATATGCCGCGGATCTGGCCCTCTTGGGCTGGCCCCGGTCATAATCCCTGTCAGGCTGGTGCCCCCTGTGGCGATCTTCCATACCCTGAGCGTGTGCCTGCACACGGGCAATATCCATACCTGTCTGGGCCGCCATCACCAAGCAGCTGTCAACCAAGTACTGGTCCAGCCCCATCACATACCGGTGCATCCGGTCACCATATCGCCTACATAGGTGGGCGCATTATCCGGCCGTGAATCAAACTCCGTGCTATACTCCCCCCGACGCTCCTACCCCTCTCCGTCAACAACAGGGCCAGAATTCCGTCTACCCCGGCCCGCCCATCTCCGGAGGTAGAAAATGGGCCAGAAGGCCTCTCAGAACTAGCCCCATACGGCCGAGGGCACCGCCTCTAGACAAACATCCAAGACTCATACCCACCAGCCGCTACATCGTGCAACCGATAGGATGCCATCTCAACCGACCCCTCGAAAGCACCGATCAATCGGGGCAAGCAGGCGACCGTATCCAAGCGATGAACTCCGAGGGTCCCTATGGCTTGGACCCGAAAACTCGGTGGGCTACAAAGGCAAAAATCCCGGCCCTCTGACTATCATACCTGCCCGCCTGGTCTCCTCCTGCTCCATATCTATGAACCTGCCCCGCCATCAATCTAGTCAATAGCTGGACCGCATCTCGCATAGCCCGGTCCTCCGCTCCTGGCTGGGGAACTGGGGGCTGGGGTGCTGGGTCCGCGGGAGCTGGCGGTGGAGCCGCCCCCTGTCCCCGGCAGCCCGTGGTCGCTCCAAACCCCTCTCGACACCGGCGGGTAGCGAACCGGCTGTTCTGGGCCACAATCTCGGCACAGCTCGCACGGGCCCTGGTGACTCTCCGGGCCTAGCTGGTCTCCCCAACAACTGTAGATTTGCCCTTCGGGGCGCCCTCGTGGCCTTCCCGAGGCATCGCTCGAAAACATAACAATCCGTCGAGAAGAGTCATCCCCGATAACACAGCCTTTATCGCACGATCTAAGATCGAAAGAAAGATAACATCCTAAATGTCCCGTAGCCTCCTATTTATAGATGTGGTGTACACACCGATAAACAAGACTCTACTAGACACGGTCCGTAGACATTCCGAGGACGAACCGCTCGATACCACTGCGTCACGACCCAACCCCCGTAGGCCGTGACTAGTGCCCCGAGCCGGCACCCACACGCTCACTAACCAGATTCGGCATACAAGTAACTCATACCTATATAAATACCAGACGTGGCTCCAAACTTACGCATACGAAAATATATACGGCACGAGAGGCCGACAAGGCTATCATAATATACATAACGTAGTAAAGCATACATACAGGTAGCCGACAACGCTGCCACGGCGGATGGGCCGCCCAAACACAACTTACTCAACGCATCCGAACAAAACTGTACATAACCCACATCTATGCCTACAGACCTCTAATACGGTAACCACGGAGAATCGTACGACGGACGGCCCCGCCGTGCCTCGAATAAACATAATCATATACATCGGAAGAGTATATACCCAAAATATTGGCTCCCGCAACAAGGAGCACTCGAACGACGAGAATGGGAATCCTACGCCGTGGATCACCAAAACGCGTATCCGTACCTGCGGGCATGAAACGCAGCCCCCGAAGAAAGGGGGTCAGTACGGAATATGTACTGAGTATGCAAAGTAGAAAGTATAGAAACGAAGTCATAACCGAAGTAAGGCGTACAGAATGTGAGCATAATAACCCAAATACCCAAGTACTTATATCCAAAATACAAACCATACATAGCAAATAAGACGGATATAACCATCGAATGCCCAAAATGCTTAGCTTTATTTTGAAAAAAACATTTCTATCTCACATATACAGAAAATAGAACATACCATATAAACTAACGTTAACCGAATGCTGAGGAACGTGCGGCCCGATCCATAAATAAAATAATAATGCTGAGGAACGTACGGCCCGATCCATATATCATATAATAATCATATATCACATCATATCATCGTATATCATATCATATCATATCATATCATATCAGATTATCATATCATCAAATCATCGCATACCATATCACATAACCCATACGGTCCACAATCGGACCCCAGACAGCAATACGTGTCGCCCTCCCGTTCTCGAGCGCCATAACACATCATACTCCAGAAGATTTCATGTCTCCGAAACCCGACATACCGCGGTCAAAAGTCCAGCGGTCAATGTCGCAGCCCGCGGTCAAATGTCCAGCGGGCAATATTGTTATATCCCGTATTTTGTACGTTGGAATATTTTAAGTTAGTTGCGACAAGTTAAGGACAAGGATATTTTTCGATTTGGTGTAATGCATAAGTTGTTTATGAATTTTATTGGTATGGAATATTAAGGGAAATTAGGGGCTAGAAGTTGAAATAAAAAATTTCATGAAAAGGCCAAAGTGGCCGTGTGTTAAGGTGGGACCCACATGTTAGGATTTTATAAAGGACATATGAAGAGATATATGGGTAGTACATGTGAATTTGAGCAAGTCCTAAGAAGGACCCATAAGCTAAAAATGAGTGTAAGCCCTCCAAAAGGACGATTTAAGAAAACGTCTTCGGGTGATCTGACTTCGAGGGGCCAAAAAGGTATTATGAGTTTGGAATTTGGGAAAACTCCCAGAATGAAAGTTGTATATAATTGAAATAGCTTTCCAACCATAGGTCGTGAATTCACAGGCGATATCGGGATAAGGAGATATGGATGTTTAAGGCAGAAAGGTCAGTGGGCCAGGCCCAACCCGAGCCCAACCGGGTCGTGCCCATTACCCACACCTTTTTAAATGAAATATCAGCCTTTTCTCCTCATATTTCATACCAAAACACCCAGAAAATTCTGGAGAAAAAGAGAGAGGAGAGCTTAGAGAGAAAAACTAATTTTGACCAAAATCCGCGCCCCGAATTTCGAAGCCCATGAAGAGAAAAGTGTCGTACGTCGCGTTGTCTTCAATTTGAGCTAAAAATCAACCAAGAAGAAGAGGGTGGACGTGGTGGATGCACACTTGAGGTAAGATTAAGGTTCCTTTTCATTGTTAACAAGTTTGTTCGAGTTTAACGGATTAGAACGGAGGAATAGTGTGTAGAAATGGATGAAATTCATGAAACTTTGTATGTTGATGTTGAGCCGTGAGTATGGGCTATTTTTTGACAAGGAATGAACTAAATTTACTTAGTGTTTTGGTTGTTGTTGTTGTGGATTCTATGATGTAAAATGATGGTTTAATGATTTAAAGGGAAGTTGGAATCATTTGTAGGTTGTTGGAGAAGATAATGTAATTTTAATATAGTTTTTGTGTTATTGTGGTTAATGTTGTTAATGTGTGGAATGTTGGTGTAGTTTATGAATTGGGAAGAAAGAAGTGTGTTGTTGTAATTTTGATCGAATTTGGAAGACTTCGGGTTATGTAGTATATTGGTTGGGCCGTTTGGACACTTTGTGGATTGGTTGAAATGTTCTTGAATCTTGTTTGAGTAATTTTGGATTAGTATTTGAATGTGTGTGCATTAGTGTTGGCTTGAGAGTGTGTGGTTAATTTGAATGAAAATGGAATGGCATCGAAATATGTAGAAAAGAGTTATTGATGGTAGAATGCCTTTTGAATTAATTATTGATGTTGTTAGAATGGTTGTTCGTATTGTTGTTGAAGATTTAGCCGAGTTGAAATCTCGGGGATGTTGAATTTACGGGGAAATGCTGCCCAAATTTCGTAAATGGAGTGCTAGTTTAGAATTGGATTTCTAAGAGCTTACGACTAATGTTGGGCGTCTAATGATGTTATTGTAGATTTTGGAGAATCCAAGACGTAAGTTTGGATTAATCTAGGAAGCGGACGAGGTATGTAAAGCCTAACTTTTCTTTCTTTTGGCATGTCTTAGTTGTAATTAGGCCATGATACGAGTCTCGGGGTAACTCCATTCTTAAGATCCGAGCACGTATACGATTCTTATTCACTTCTTGATGTTAACGTTCTTAATATGGTCAAATTATGGCTTTTAAGTCTTTTGTACAGTTGGATTTCAAATGTTGCATAAAGAATGTTGTTTTACAAAGGATTCCAAAACTACGAACGACCGTAACTTTCATAGATGAGCTCGGATCGCTTCGAAACGTTCGTAGGAGATTCTAT
The DNA here is from genome assembly GCF_029784015.1 of Lycium ferocissimum. Lineage (NCBI taxonomy): Eukaryota > Viridiplantae > Streptophyta > Magnoliopsida > Solanales > Solanaceae > Lycium > Lycium ferocissimum. Next base: position 51,131 of record NW_026727957.1, on the reverse strand, counting down.
AATAAATAAGGTCTCCAACTTTCATCGATGGACTCGGATTGGTTTGATACTCGTCCGTGGGCCCCCGAGACTTTCCCTTGTATGATACTAGCGACTTTTGAAAGGATTTAGTGCAACTATCGTCTTAAACTTCGGACGTCGACTACCTACTTCTCTATCGAGAGTGTAAAGACGATTATGCCCCTAATTTTCGTAAGTTATTTCATATGGTTTGATACGTATATATGAGTCCTAAAGTTCTATTTGATATGTTCTCGAACGACACTCGGAAGAACCTTGATTTGACTATTGCCTTGGTTTTTAAATGACGGCTCATTTGATTATTCTATCGAGTCTTTGAAAAATGTTTTTAAATTGCATATGGTTACTCACGACTCTGCTCGTGCATTTTGTATTTACATCCTTCACCGAGTCCCGGGCCGGTTATGTTTCGTGCGCACTATGATATATTCCGGAGTATGATGTGTCCGGTTCGCCGAGCCCCTCATTAGAGGGCCGGGTACCGAGTATATTTGGCGTATGATGTGTTACGGCGTTACGGTGTGTTATGTGATATGTCGGGTTTCGGAGATATGAAATCTTCTGGAGTATGATGTGTTATGGCGCCACTGACAGGCGGGCGACCATAGTTCTAAGAGCCCCATGCATGATTTGTGTTTTTATGAGTAAGCATTTTGATATTTTTGGATATTGCATTTACTTTCTGTACTTCGGCTTTAACTATGATCTTGTTTACTATATTTCATGCTTTGCATACTCATTACATATTCCGTACTGACCCCCTTTCTTCGGGGGCTGCGTTTCATGCCGCGCGAGTGTACAGTACTTACTTGGATAATCCACCAAATTTAGGATTCCCGTGTCGCCTGTTTTGGAGCGCTCTCTTGTTCGGGAGCCTATGTTTTGGTCCGATTCTCGTTATTGCATATATGTATATATTCATACACGGGTACGGTGGGGCCCTATCCCGCCATGTGATTCTGTTATTATTCTTAGAAGTCTGTAGACATATATGTGTGGGTTGTGGGTACTCACTGTTCAGTTGTGTCTGTGTGATTTGTGATTTGGACGTCCCCTACACTATGATAGTCTTACCGTCTTATATGTGACATTTTTCGCTGGAAGCTATGACAGCGATATGTATATGTGTATTTGTGACGGTTTGGGGCGACGTTTCACTTTTGTACGTATATGTTATTGGTATACTGTATAAGTTATTCGTACGCTATTTCTGATTAATGGGTGTGTACGGGTGCCCAGTTCGGGCACTAGTCGCGACCTACGGGGTTGGGTCGTGACAAAAGTGGTATCAGAGCGGTTCGTGCTCGGATTGTCTACAGACCGTGTCCGGCAGAGTCTTGTTTATGATGTGAAGCCGGCCACACTCATAAACAGGAGGCTGCGAGGCATTTAGGAATCAGTGACCTTTTTTTCTGTCTTAGATCGTGCGATAGAGCCAAGTCATAGGAAATGAGATCCCTCGTACTAACTTTTGATTTCAGCAGAAGGACGGCATCGGCAGAAGAAAGTGATTGACGATGCAGGAAGTTACAAAGCGCGCAGGTAAGTAAAGGTATGAAAGATATATGTCGGGTAAGGTATCGAAGTATGATCGAAATGTAAAGTTGAAAGCCGAAAGGGAAAGTAAAACAGGAAAGTGTAACAGGTGTAGTCCGAGTTGGACATACGAGGTAAATTCACCATTTTCATACTGTTATTGATACTGGGAGCCCTGTGTGGCTGCGATATGATATGATATGTATATATATATGTTGGCCCTGTGAGGCATTGTTGGTATTTCTTGTGTACAGGTTTTGAGATAGTAAGAAATACAGAGGAAACTCTGCCGAAATTTTTCCAGGGAATAAAACGAGAATGAGGTATGGGTTTGTAATATGCCTTGAAAGGTCGTGTTAATAGTAAGGATAGAATTTGACTAAGTTGCAAGTACGGCTGACCTTGAAAAATAAGTCAACTGCTGAATTGATGGTAATAGTAATTAGGAGATCGATATTGATATGATGAAAAGGAGTTTGGAAAGGGCTTGCGATATTAAGAGATGACTTAGAAGAGGTTGGCGAATTTTGATAGAGTGTTATATTAAGGTACCAACTGAATTGACCAGCAGGGATAAATTATGACGAGATCATAGTTAGAAAGAAATAATAGTATGATTAAGACAAGAACACGGAGGAAAAAAAAAGAGAATTGCGACGGATATGAATGTATGGATAATATAGCAGTGAGATATTAAAGATAAGATTGACCGGAAAGGGCAAAAAGTTAAGAAGTGCGACACTATAAGATTGACTACGAACAGGATATGATATTACGCGAATAAAATAAGGATTGTTACAAAAATGAGCAAAGCCGGGCGAGGAAGTGACTAAAAGATATGTCGAGATCTATGTGGCTAAAGTATAATGGTGAGCCATTGAAAAAAAAAAAAAAGAAGAGAGGGAGTTTATGAAGTCCTTCTATAGAGAAAGTTCAGAATAGAGGTTACGAGATAACGGAAAAGATAGCGAGCACAAAAGAAGAAGGGGTTAACTGGAAAAAAGGAGATGAAAAGAAAAGCGGGCGAGATAACAGTGCAGCAATAGATTATGACGTGTATAGCCATGAACACGGGTAATAACAGTGACGGAACTGTGACAGGCCAAATCATAGAAAGGTGAATGACGAGGTAGAATGAGTGCTAGGGAATGATTGGTATGATAAGAACAAATAGGAAGGAACAGAATATGCTTTGAAAGCGAGAAAGGGGTTATGTAGGTGTAGTATTTTCCGGAAGATATGGCGGTATTGTAAAATTCCTCGTGCGCCAAAAAGAAAAGGATAGACATGGACTGGAGAAATACAGTAAAGGGATACTAAAGGAGTACCCAAGATAAACGTAATTGAGTGAGTGCGAATAGAGAACAAAAAGGGGAATACATAGTTATGAAGTCAAGGGTAGTGCGACGATATGGTGATAAGATGAGATCGTCATTGAGACGAACTAGGTGTGTTCTGAGTGAGTTGGAAGCTTGTGTTAGATACATGGTAAGGGTAAAAAGGTATAAAGCATAAGGGGGGTACTGCGTGCACACGACTTCACCCTGGAAATTAATAATGGGATCTTTAAGCGACAAGGACGGTAGGCTCAAGGGAACAGACGATGCAATATAATTTCATCAAAAGGAACGGATGATATGAGTGGGGGTGAAGATACTATTCCCAGAGAACTTGGGACACTCGTCGTTGGAATATGAGTGCCACCTAACTGAGAATTTGGATTAACTACGAGTATTAAATAATTATTGGGCCGAAGTAAGAGACCCTTTTAATTCGGCGGGAGATGTATTATGAGGGCGTTTTGAAATCTGTCCAGACTTCAACTTACTCCAGATTATGTGTTGAAGGTCATGTGGCGAGGTCGACGCGATCATACTAGCGTTAAAGCATCGAACTTCATCAGAGTTCCAAAGTTAAGCGTGCTGGAGTGGGAGCAATTTTAGGATGGGTGACCCCCTGGGAAGTTTTCTGGAAGTCTTGCAAATTCAGACGTAAGGAGCAAATGAGAAGCTAGGTTAATATAAGGAAAATTAGAGTCTGCAGAGCGGGCAGAAACCTTAAGAGGTCGTGTAGAACGAGGCAGACTGAACCAGTGAAAAAGAAGGAGGACGCATTGCAGCCTTAGAAACAAGATAAGTCGAATAGTGTTAGAAATATTTTGTGAATAAGATGGTAGTGATGATGTATACGTATGTATATGACATCTCATACATGGCTATATTGAATCCCAACAATCGACATTGTGACGTGTTGGAAGGCATTAATCGGACAGGGTAATGAAGTGCTAGTGAAAGAAAAGATGGCACCTATGTTATGAGGCAAGCTGATGCTGTTTTCACTACAGGTCAAGCTTGGAAAGTTCTAAGATAATGATATTTGGGAAGGAAAGAGAGTGCGTGGATGGAAAGTAAAGTGACCGAAAATGTCGGAAAAAGCGAAAGGGTAAGGAACATGAGAGAGTGAAGCCTCCAAGAGAGGCGACGGGCAAAGCACGACACTATTTGGATAAAAATTCGAAGTTAAGCGTATGAGAGGGATAGAGTGTGATAGTATGGAATAAGAGAGGAATGTGTGAGGTTGGAGGACAGACTTCCACAAGTGGAACGAAAGGGTAGTGACCACAACGAAAAATGAGAAGTAAAGAAAAGGATGATTAGGCCGTGCAACGATTCTAAGAGATTTCCAACTCTCGAAAGATAAGTGCCGAGGACGGTGGATATTTAAAAAAATTATTGGCGTGTTAGGACCTCCCTAATAAAGGGGGGGAGAACATATTGGACTTGGAAGAGATTATGGTATTTTCACACTCCATAAAGGGAAATTTATTAGCTTGGAGCTAGAGTTCGAAATGATCGCCAACACAAGGAAATCAAGAGCACATATACTTGTGTTATGAGAGAATCGGAAGGGAGTAAGAATTTTCGTAGCCCTATGCTTTTGGGATGGTATTGTAAGATTTGAGGGATAAAGGTCAAAGAAACAAATAAGTCAGAAAGCTAAAGGAATAGTTGTGGCAGGAGCCCAAGGATTTAGTTTGAACTCGAATTATGAGTTGCCATAAGTGTAGTTGTACTGTGAAGGATAGCGAAGGGTGCAGAACCATTTCGTATATACATACTTTGGATCGACGGAAGTAGTCCTGGGAAGGAACTAGGAGGAATAGTTTAAGGGACATAGCCATTATACTCACTAGCAACAAAGTCATGTTGAGTGAGCACTCGAAATGTAAAGGTAGATGGTGACGAGGATGTAAGGACTAATGACGTTGACCATTGAACCTCAAGTGAATCTCGATACAGTATGTCACCCTCAGACCAAGCGTACCATCCGTACGCTAAGAGATATGTTGCGGGCTGCGTTCTTGATTTCGCAGACAACCGGGGTGATTATCCGCCACTTATGGAGTTTGCCTACAATAATAGCTACCATTCTAGTAACCAGATAGCCGTATGAGACTCAAGATGGCGAAGGTGCGGACACCGATTGGTCGGTTCGAGGTTGGCGAAATTAAGTTAATTGGCCCGTATAGGATTCAGCAAGCTATTGATAAGGTGAAGCTTATTCAGAAAGGTTCTTAGCAACCGAGTCGACAGAAGTCATATGCAGATAGTCGACGTCGACACCTAGAGTTCCAGGTCGACACTTTGAGCTCCAAATTAGCGATTTAGTATTTTTGAAAGTATCACCCATAAAAAGTGTAATGAGGTTTGACAAAAAGGAGAACCCTATAGCTACCGGATCATCAGGCAAGAAGATCGCGTACTAAGGACGTAGCTTCTGTTAAGGTATGGTGGCGGAGCGATAACAGGGAGAAGATGACTTGGGAAGCTGAAAAGAAGATGAAGAAGAAATATGGTTGGTAGATGAGACTACGTGTTATAGTAATAAAGGAAAACCCCCCGAGATCCTTGTAAGACCTTATGAGACTAGTTTAACATTCGAGGACGAATGTTCTAAAGGGGGGAAGGATGTTATATCCCGTATTTTGTACGTTGGAATATTTTAAGTTAGTTGCGACAAGTTAAGGACAAGGCTATTTTTCGATTTGGTGTAATGCATAAGTTGTTTATGAATTTTATTGGTATGGAATATTAAGGGAAATTAGGGGCTAGAAGTTGAAATAAAAATTTCATGAAAAGGCCAAAGTGGCCGTGTGTTAAGGTGGGACCCACATGTCGGGATTTTATAAAGGACATATGAAGAGATATATGGGTAGTACATGTGAAGTTGAGCAAGTCCTAAGAAGGACCCATAAGCTAAAAATGAGTGTAAGCCCTCCAAAAGGACGATTTAAGAAAACGTCTTCGGGTGATCTGACTTCGAGGGGCCAAAAAGGTATTATGAGTTTGGAATTTTGGAAAACTCCCAGAATGAAAGTTGTAGATAATTGAAATATCTTTCCAACCATAGGTCGTGGGTTCACAGGAGACATCGGGATAAGGAGATATGGACATTTTAAGGCAGAAAGGTCAGTGGGCCAGGCCCAACCCGAGCCCAACCGGGCGTGCCCATTACCCACACCTTTTTAAATGAAATATCAGCCTTTTCTCCTCATATTTCATACCAAAACACCCAAAAATTCTGGAGAAAAAGAGAGAGAGAGCTTAGAGAGAAAAACTAATTTTGACCAAAATCCGCGCCCCGAATTCCGAAGCCCATGAAGAGAAAAGTGTCGTACGTCGCGTTGCCTTCAATTTGAGCTAAAAATCAACCAAGAAGAAGAGGGTGGACGTGGTGGCTGCACACTTGAGGTAAGATTAAGGTTCCTTTTCATTGTTAACAAGTTTGTTCACAGTTTAACGGATTAGAACGGAGGGAATAGTGTGTAGAAATGGATGAAATTCATGAAACTTTGTATGTTGATGTTGAGCCGTGAGTATGGGCTGTTTTGTGACAAGGAATGAACTAAATTTACTTAGTGTTTTGGTTGTTGTTGTTGTGGATTCTATGATGTAAAATGATGGTTTAATGATTTAAAGGGAAGTTGGAATCATTTGTAGGTTGTTGGAGAAGATAATGTAATTTTAATATAGTTTTTGTGTTATTGTGGTTAATGTTGTTAATGTGTGGAATGTTGGTGTAGTTTATGAATTGGGAAGAAAGAAGTGTGTTGTTGTAATTTTGATCGAATTTGGAAGACTTCGGTTATGTAGTATATTGGTTGGGCCGTTTGGACACTTTGTGGATTGGTTGAAATGTTCTTGAATCTTGTTTGAGTAATTTTGGATTAGTATTTGAATGTGTGTGCATTAGTGTTGGCTTGAGAGTGTGTGGTTAATTTGAATGAAAATGGAATGGCGTCGAAATATGTAGAAAAGAGTTATTGATGGTAGAATGCCTTTTGAATTAATTATTGATGTTGTTAGAATGGTTGTTGGTATTGTTGTTGAAGATTTAGCCGAGTTGAAATCTCGGGGATGTTGAATTTACAGGGAAAATGCTGCCCAAATTTCTGTAAATGGAGTGCTAGTTTAGAATTGGATTTCTAAGAGCTTACGACTAATGTTGGGCGTCTAATGATGTTATTGTAGATTTTGGAGAAGCCAAGACGTAAGTTTGGATTAATCTAGGAAGCGGACGAGGTATGTAAAGCCTAACTTTTCTTTCTTTTGGCATGTCTTAGTTGTAATTAGGCCATGATACGAGTCTCGGGTAACTCCATTCTTAAGATCCGAGCACGTATACGATTCTTATTCACTTCTTGATGTTAACGTTCTTAATATGGTCAAATTATGGCTTTTAAGTCTTTTGTACAATTGGATTTCAAATGTTGCATAAAGAATGTTGTTTTACAAAGGATTCCAAAACTACGAACGACCGTAACTTTCATAGATGAGCTCGGATCGCTTCGAAACGTTCGTAGGAGATTCTATAATAAATAAGGTCTCCAACTTTCATCGATGGACTCGGATTGGTTTGATACTCGTCCGTGGGCCCCGAGACTTTCCCTTGTATGATACTAGCGACTTTTGAAAGGATTTAGTGCAACTATCGTCTTAAACTTCGGACGTCGACTACCTACTTCTCTATCGAGAGTGTAAAGACGATTATGCCCCTAATTTTCGTAAGTTATTTCATATGGTTTGATACGTATCTATGAGTCCTAAAGTTCTATTTGATATGTTCTCGAACGACACTCGGAAGAACCTTGATTTGACTATTGCCTTGGTTTTTAAATGACGGCTCATTTGATTATTCTATCGAGTCTTTGAATTTTTTTTTAAATTGCATATGGTTACTCACGACTCTGCTCGTGCATTTTGTATTTACATCCTTCACCGAGTCCCGGACCGGTTATGTTTCGTGCGCACTATGATATATTCCGGAGTATGATGTGTCCGGTTCGCCGAGCCCCCATTAGAGGCCGGTACCGAGTATATTTGGCGTATGATGTGTTACGGCGTTATGGTGTGTTGTGTGATATGTCGGGTTTCGGAGATATGAAATCTTCTCGGAGTATGATGTGTTATGGCGCCACTGACAGGCGGGCGACCATAGTTCTAAGAGCCCCATGCATGATTTGTGTTTTTATGAGTAAGCATTTTGATATTTTTGGATATTGCATTTACTTTCTGTACTTCCGGCTTTAACTATGATCTTGTTTACTATATTTCATGCTTTGCATACTCAGTACATATTCCGTACCGACCCCTTTCTTCGGGTCGCGTTTCATGCCGCGTGCACAGTGTACTTACTTGGATAATCCACCAGCTTAGGATTCCTGTTCAGCTGTTTTGGAGCGCTCTCTTGTTCGGGAGCCTATGTTTTGGTCCAGATTCTGTTATTGCATATATGTATATGTTCATTCACGGGTACGGCGGGGCCCTGTCCCGCCATGTGATTCTGTTATTATTCTTAGAGGTCTGTAGACATATATGTGTGGGTTGTGGGTACTCACTGTTCAGTTGTGTCTGTGTGATTTGTGATTTGGACGTCCCCTACACTATGATAGTCTTACCGGCTTATATGTGACATTTTCCGCTGGAAGCTATGACAGCGATATGTATATGTGTATTTGTGACGGTTTGGGGCGACGTTTCACTTTTGTACGTATATGTTATTGGTATACTGTATAAGTTATTCGTACGCTATTTCGATTAATAGGGCGTGTACGGTGCCCGCCGGGCACTAGTCGCGACCTACGGGGTTGGGTCGTGACAAATATCACATATCACATACCGCGGTCAAAAGTCCAGTGGTCAATATCACATATCACATACTTCGGAATATAACACAGTGCGCACGATAACATACACGCCGGGACTCGGCGAAGGATGCAAAAACATAATGCACGAGCAGAATCGTGGGAAGTCACATGCAATGTAAAACACTTACAAAGACCCAATAGGACAATCAAAACGAACTGTTAGTTCAAAATCGAAACAATAGTCAAATCAGATTTTCTTCCGAATATCACTCGGGAACATATCAAACCGAACTTCAGAAATCATAGGTACGTATCGGCATCATAAGTATACGAAACGTCATTTCGGACTCAACAGATAAATATATAATCATATAATCATATTCGGGGGTCGGAAAGGTAGTCATATTAAGTTCTTTCGAAAATAGGTCATTAGAACCAAACGTAGAAAGTCGCGGGGCCCACGGGCGAGCGTTAACCCAAATCCGGGCCCGCCGATGAAAATCATAGTCGTTATACATTATAGAAACTTCTACGGACGTTTCACAGCAATCCGAGACCATATATGAAAGTTACGGTCGTTCGTAGTTTTCGGAACCATTTAGGAGCAAAACTCTTTTGAAAAACGAACTTTTTAGGCAACTTTTGAAACTTTGTCATACAAAAGACATAAGGACCATAATTCACTACGTTAAAAATACAAATGTCAAGAAACAAATAAGAATCGTTTACGCTTATCAAAGCCATCCGGCCTGTCCGTAAAAGTTACGGGCGTTTGTAGACATAAAATCTTTTCGAACAAACCGTTTACATAGTATTTCAAATCCAATCATATCGAAGACATACGATCCTATAGCTTGTCCACACTAAGGATGCCAACATCAAGAAGCAAATCTGAATCATAAACATATTCGGATTCTTGGAATAGAATTACCCCCAAGGCTCATAGCGTATCATAACTTAGCCATATCTAAGACATGCCAAAAGAAGGAAAGGTAAGCTTTACATACCTCGAATGCTCTCAACGCTAGCTCAAACTCAAGCTAATCCAAATCAAACCTATGTCTCGGGCTGCCCAAAGTCTACATAACATCAATAAATATCAACGTTACTATAACCGTTTAGAAGTTCATTTCCAAATTAACACATAATTCTACGAAAATTTGGGCAAGATTTCCGTAAATAGGCCAACCCCGAGAATCTTAACTCGCCAAATCAACAACAACAACACCAACAACCAAACTAGCAACAATAATAACCAATCCGAAAGGCAATATAACATCAGTAACTCTCTTTTACACCATTCAACAACTTTCAATATATTCAATTCAACGGCTTCCATTCAAGCCAACATCAACGCTTATACATTCAAATACTAACCCGAACCCATACCAACAATATTCAAAGACATTTTAAGCAATTCATACAACATTTCAAACATCCCAAATAATACTCCAACTCACCCGAAAACGGCCCCCAACCCGAGAACACTTCCGCAACACATTCCTAACTTTCGAATCATGATTTGCACCAATAATCCACACTCTAACAATGTCATTCTCATAAATATACAATTTACATCAAATGCACAATAATCTCCAATTCAGCCCACAACACTTACGATATCAATTTGAGTCATTAAACTACTATCGTCGACATAGAATTCATAACGACAACTACCAAAATACTAATTAACATTAATCCATTCCTTGTCACATATTATGGCCCATTTTCGGCCAACACTATATATATACATATTGATGATTCTCATCCATTTCTTCACTCTACAACACTCACAACATGCTAACTAGACTTTAATTCATTGCTTCAACACAATACAACACACACACACACTTACACGGCCATGCACCACACACACAACCTCAACTCCAACATGCCATATTTCATAAATTTCCTCCATTTTAACATACTACAACATGCATTCACCTTTCATAACACATAAAACATGATTAAATCTTACCTTTCTTCCTTCAACTTCACAACTAGCTAGGGTTAGCTAGGATAAAAACTAGCGGATTGATCGCTCCAACAACACTTCCACGCTACTTAGGGACCTCCAATTAGTGGATTTGCACCAAGGAAATAATTTTGTGATGGCTAATTTTGGACTTGAAATTTAGGGGTGTTTGGCCGAATGGTAAGGTTGTTGTTCTTCACTTCTTGTTTTTTTCTAAGTGTAAAAATGAGGAAAGATGACTTAGAAGTCATCTTTTGTGCTATTATATGAATTGCACAAGTGTCCTTGGCCCACACATGGGGTGGACCAATTAAATTTGGCCACAAAAATGTGTGGGACCATCTCCACACCACATGGCCAATATGGCCAAAATTCAATAATTCCCAACTTTCCAATATTCCACTTTTAGTCCCAAATTTTCCCAAATGTTCCATGCCAACCAATTCATGAACAAATTAGGTCTTAAAACGAAATCGAAGGTCAAAAGTCCCGACTTCATATCCCGGAATGGTCTTGTCTCTAACTTATCACAGTTAATCCGAATTGTCCCAACGTGCGAAATGCGGGATATAACACAGTACCAGACCGCTATTATCTTGGAAAAGTCAAGCGAAATCAATGGAAAACTACAGGGAATTTCCCCGAGGGTGGGGCCGAGGGCCCATGTGCAGCCTCCAATGTGTGAAGGAGAGCTAGTCTCTGTGTTCATCAGGTCCAAACCTAATTTCTACGACAGAATGCTATCCATGGCCGAAAGATCGTTTGCTGAATTAGTCAAAATGGGAGAGGCTATAGAAGATGGCCTCAAATCCGGAAAGATAGTTAGCGTCTTCTACAAAGCATCTGGACAAGCTGTTGCAGGAATCTTCCGCACGAAGAAAGAGGACGTGGCAAGCGTATCCCACACTCTAAATCCGAGCCCCAAAGAACCACAATCCACCTACATAGATAAACCCCTTATAAATTATCCAGCACCTGTGTACTACACACAACCAAACTTTTCCGCCATTGTTCCACATTACACGGCTCTGCCTAGCGTCCGCTCCCACTTACCAAGTGCCACCCCAATAGAATTATGGCGCAAATCTGCCTAGCGTCTGCTTCCACTTACCAAGCGCTACCCCAATAGAATTATGGCCCAAATAACCCACCACAAGCATATCCACCTCCCCAAAACTACCAAAATCAATCGCCAACCCCAACATACAATGCTCCACGTCTTGCTTTCGAGAGGAAGCCAGTAAGGGAATTCACCACGCTCCTCGAGCCTAGGGCTCGGCTTTTCGAAAGGTTATTAGTCGCGGTTTGATTCATGGGTCCCACTAAAACCAAAGACAAATAGGGAAATAGATTTTACCGAGCAGATCAGACCTGTGCCTACCATTCAGGAGGAAATAGGTACATCACAAATGATTGTATAAATCTCAAGCACAAAATCCAAGATCGGATTGACAAGAGAGAAATCGTCTTAGAAATCGCAGCTCCTAATGTGAACACAAACCCGTTGCCCAATCATGGAAACAACGGAGTCCACGTGATTGAAAAGAATGAGGACTGGGAAGCTGGCAGAGCATCAATCCCCAAAGCAGTCGAATCCCAGGAGCACATAGTAGCCTCCCTCACACTCTATGAGTGTCCAAATTTCAAGGTTCTGGTCCTAGCGTAGAGAGCCACGACAATGACATCAAGATTCAAGGCCTTGACTCTAGTACCCGTGGTGGCTCAGGTGGTGCTCCAAATCGCTCCTGCAAAGCCAATCACTATACAAGCAGTCATGGCCCAAGGCATGACACGTTCAGGGAGATATTACACTCCTGAGGATTTAGCTCAGAATGCTGCAAGAAAGGAAGACACCCAAAAGAGAGCAATAACTGAAGGAGAAGCTGAGGATATCTAGCGGCGCATGCAGCTAAAAGATTACTCCATTGCTGAACATTTGAAGAAAATACCTGCACAAAAATCGGTGCTGTCATTGCTAGCCAGCTCCCCATCACACAGGCAAGCTCTCATGAGAGTATTGGACGAAGTACACGTCCCAATTGGTACAAGCAGCGAAGACCTGGCTGGGCTGGTAGCCCATATCATCGGAGAACACAAGATCTGCTTCTCCAAAGAGGATTTGCCAGCAGAAGGGACCGCTCACAATAGAGCCCTTAACATTACCATGGAATGCCACGATAAAGAAATAGGGAGGGTGCTGGTGGACAATGGATCAGGCCTCAATATTTGCCCTGTCACCACATTGACCTAGCTCGACTGCGATGTAGGCAAGATTCGCCAAAGTGGAATGAACGTCAGAGGGTTTGACGAATCTCTAAGTGATTCCCTTAGAGAGATAGACTTGCAAATCCAGGTTGGACCTGTATCCTTCACAGTAGAATTCCAGGTCATGGCAATCACTGCCAACTACAATATGCTTCTTGGGAAGACCCCGGATACACTCGCCCGCAATCTCGTTAACTCGCATCAAGCCATAAAATTTGAATGGCAAGGACGGGAAATTATCGTGGCAGCTGAGAAGGATATTCAAAAGTATCCTTACTGTCACGACCTCACTAGAGGCTGTGATGGGTACCCGATACTACTATACTAGGCACCTCTTATCTCGCATTCTATTCTTACTACTGAGTGGGCCATATGGACGATACAATCATATTTTACTCAACATAGTCATCAATAGCATACTCGTAAACGAATGCCAATAAGCTTTACCAAAATATTATACAATAACAAGGTCGAACAAGATTGTGAAACAACCGACAAAGATACGTCTGTTCACGAGCCTCTAAATAAGATACATATATCCATATGGAGGGGCCGGATTCCACCGTGCCCAAATATGTACACGAGAGTAGTACCGATGAACTGAAGCTGCGGAATAACCTGGAGCGCTTTCAATGTGCCGGGTGGGGCTCTAGGATCGACGCGTCTGCCCGTTTACTGCGGGCACGAACGCAGCGTCCACGAGGCGGAACGCGCGAGCAGCAATGTACTGAGTATGTAAGGCATGAATAATAACATATTAAAGGATACAAAGCATGAATAGTAATAGGACGGAAATATAAAGCATATCATGAGATAAAAGAGTAACCTGTACATCTGAGTGCTTTTTGGGCGGGTACCATGCATGCTTAGTGCTGCGCAACGTGCAGCCCGATCCACATATATACATATATACATTTATCCATAGTAATGCTTTCTTCGAAAAACATTTCTTATACGTGTATACATAAAATAGAACATGTCATATTGCCGAGGAACGTCGGCTCCGATCCATTTAACCCCATATATCCCGCATCCGGGCATCCCGCGTCTGAGATGGTATCATGTCATATAATACCAACTGATCAGGTGGCCATGCGTCTATAGCGCCTTGCCCTTTTTACCATATTCCCCATATACATATACATATACATATACATATATCATATAAACAACATGCAGGAGAGTCCAAAGAAAAACTATGTCTCTATCGGAGTGACGTAAGTCAAAACCTCCGATTACATTATGGAATAATCATGATCGTCATGTCTCGCCTTGAAGGAAAAATTATTATAAGGTGAGACTATCACTGAAAATAACCTCGAGGAAAACATAGAATAAGGTCATAAATCTCATAAGGCGTCAATTCATATACTACTTTGAAGTCTTTTGAAAACAGAGTCATTATCAAAGAATAAAATTGAGGATCAAGAAATAGCTCAATATTCTCATATTTCTATTGAATTCACAACTTAAGACTTTCAGACGTGAAACCATAGACATATTCTCATCTTTGGCATCATCATTATCATGAAAACATGCTCATCATTGTTCTCATAAGAGTTCTCATGTCCTAAACCTTTGGTTTGGAAAATACGGGCATTTAGAAAACATGTATGGACTATTAGAAAGGAGCCATGCCTTTGAGTCAGGACTTCCAATTTTGACACTAAGGATATTATGGAAACATTTATGGTATCTGTTACACCCCGTATCTTCGAATAGCACTTATCAAATTTGAAACATATGTACGTTAAGTTAGGGTTAAGTAAAACCACTTTGGAATATAAGGAGCAAGCATTACTAAGTATATTTATTGAGTGAAGGATGTATATAAGGTATACCGGAAGGTTTTATAAGGAAATGAGTGGAAGAAATGAAGTAGTACGACTTTGGAGAAAGGATGGGTAATGTTTTGTGTGAAAAAATTTGGTCCAAATTGGGGGACGAATATCTCTTAGCATATGAAGTGTTTTAAGGTGAAACAAAAGCCTAAAATGAAGTTCGTCGAGTCTAGTTTCCAACACAACAAACCGCTCATCGATAGGACATCGGAGTAGAGAATTATGGACGTTACAAGTTCAGCTGACAAAGCAGAAACGCGTGCTACAAAGCTTACGATAACCGACTACGCTACGGTCTTTGCTACGATAAAAAAATGCGTGAACCCAACCCGAATTTGACCGTTATAAAAAGGGTAATAACCCTCTTTTATTACCAGATTTTAGCCCAAAAATTTCCAGAAATTGAAGAGAGAGAGAGAGAGAGAGAGAGGGAAACAAAAAGTAAGCAATGTTCAAGTGACGGAGTATTAATCGAAGCTCGGATAAACGCATAGATGTGATTCTAGTATGATTTTGCGGTGAATTCAAGGTGTATATTGAAGATATCGCTATTTTAACAAAAATAAGGTATGAATCTCTCCTTATTAATATTACTTTTGGTTTATTTACGAAGATAGAGTGATGAAATGGTTGTATAATAAAGTTGTTGGTTGAGAAATTGGACAAACATCGCGTGGGATGTTTTATGGAATATTTTGGTATTGATGATGATGTTGTTGATGTTGGTGTTTTGTAGTTGTTATTTTATTGGTATTGTGATTTCGGGCTAGGCATATAAACGGGGGAGGTCTTTGCCCGAATTTCTAGATTATAAATGGATTTATTTGAAGGACTAAGACAAGCGTATAACGATGAGTCTAACGATTGTGTGAATCCTCTTAAATGTAGACTTGCGAGCTCAGACGAATAAGTGGAGATAATTGAAGACTGAACAGGTATGTTACGGCTCGTCCCTTTCTTTCAAAGGCATAATTCCCAAGTTATGATCCCATAATTGTTTTCATAACCTCCTTGTTTTCAAAAGATAGAAGTTCATGACTCTTAAAGCTTCTTATGATGTTAAATGAAAAATTTTCTATGATGATTGTGATGATGATGATGATTCTCTTCTAGAAACCCTGAGGCTATGATTTGAGAGCATTATGAGATTGTTGAGCCATTCCATGAATCCCTTGATCTTGCTTATTGTTGATGGTCTCACCTCATATTACTCGTTCCTTCTAGGTGAGATATAGCGAAGTTAATGATTCGATTTTCAATGTTATGTAAGTTCACGATTCTCAAAACTCCCGTGACATCGTTGATTTCATCTTACGATGGTTAATCCTTCAGGAATGATATGATGATAATGGTAAAGCTAATGATGATGTTGATTTCATGTATGTATTTTTTATGTGTGTGTATGTATGTATGCATTGCATCCCACCGATCAGCCGGGGAACGATCGAGGGGATAATATCGAGCCTATATAGCCGAGTAAGATAACACCGAGTCCCAAAACGGCCAGGTAAGATAACACCGAGCCTACGTGGCCGGGTAAGATAATACCGAGCCTACATGGCCGGGTAAGATAACACCATGTAAGACGCTATGTGTATATATATGTATTACCGCGCCTTAACGGTCGGGCGAGATATCATATATGGATATGTATGGAAAAGTTCTTAAAAAGCTAAGCATACACGACACTCACCTTAAAAAAGGGCATTCAGAGGCACAGGTTGATCTCTTTTATATTACTTTATCTTCATACGTTCATTATATTATTTTCCATGTTCGGTATCTTTTACTATATTACTATTCATGCCTTACATACTCAGTACATTATTCGTACTGACGTTTCTTCTTATGGACGCTGCGTTCATGCCCGCAGGTGTAGATAGACGAGACAAGGATCTTCCATAGTAGGCTGCCTTCAGGTACCAGTTCTAATTGGTGAGCTCCACTTTTTTCCTGGAGCACTGCCGAGTCTAGATATATATATATATATATGTATGAATTTTGTTCAGGGTATGTCGGGGGCCTTGTCCCGACTTGTATACTTCAGTCATGTTCATAGAGGCTTTGTAGATGCTTCTGTGTACGGCTTTGTCATAGTGTGACAATAGTAATGTCGGCTTACGGGTCTAATGTACATATACTTATGCATGATACTATATTTGTATTTAGCCTCTTGATCCTATTGTTTCCATTTGAGACACGAAGGATGTAAGTTATAAGTTGGTTCGCTCGGTTTCGTAAGGTGCCGGTGCCAATCACGCCTTACTAAGGGTGGGGTGTGACAAATTGGTATCGAGCGGATTCTGTCTAGGGTTGTCCGCAAGCCGTGTCTAGCATAGTCCTATTTATGGGTGTGAAGCCGCCATACTTCTAAACGAGGGGGTCGCGAGGCATTTAGGAATGATTGACCTTATTTTCTCATCTTAGATCGTGCGTTGAGCGCCAAGTCATAGGAAATGAAATTCCTTGTGCTAGCCTTTGATTTCAACAGAAGAATGGTGTTGACAAAGGAAATGGATGGTGATATTGGGATTACAGAGGTAAGTCACTTTACTGAAGCTACGTCATCAAAATGTGCATCTTCTATGGGAATGACTTAGTCATAATCAAGATAAGTTGATTTTATAGTAAAGCAGGGGAATTAGTTACATGTATAATTTAATGATGAGTTCAGCTGTAAGATTGCAGACGACAGAAGTTGAAGGAATCAGTACAGAGGTAAGTAATGGTAAAAAGGATTATAAGTCAGATATGGTAAGAATGCTGCATGTATTATTGAAATGTATAGCCAATGAATGCAAGAGAAAGTGACCAGGGAAATATAAAAGGACAATTGATAAAAGTTCAAGTATATTCCGAGTTGCGATGCATGAGGTAAGTTTCATCATCTTTGCATTTATGTTCGATATTGAGGGCCCTGTGAGGCATTGCATGTATTTTACCGGGCTGCAGTTTGGATAGTAAGAAATATAGGAAACTCGTCAAAATTTTCCTAAAATTTAAGGACGAGGACCAACGATTTAAGAGATAACAAAGGTTACATGTCTATGACTGCTAAAAATTGATGAAAGGGAGAGTATAGGAAAAGTTGATATGAGATGATGAAGGCCAGATGAGCGGATGGTGGGTAGACGATGACGAGGAGTACACTTCACCTTATAGTCCACCAGATCAGACTAGAGACCGATCGGCTACAGGTATATGAGTCCTTATTGGAATTTTTTATGTATGTGCATTTACTCTAGATTATTATTTAATAGTGGCGAGCGGAAACCCAAAGAGGCCGATAATCGAGTATTTATAAGTAACAGCGACCAAGGTGTGTTCGCTATCATTGGGAATCTGGAAATCTAGGACGGAAAGTAGTCATATATACAGATGAAAGGTGAATATTCAGGATTAAAAAGGCCAAAATAGTAATTGTGTAGTCGGAAGAGTGAGAGACCCTTTCTAATTCAGAGGGAGATGCGTTACGACAACGTTTTGGAAATCATAAGACTTCAACTTGCTCGGATTATGTGATGAGGGTCATGTAGTAAGGTGGGTGCGATTATATCAGTACTAACACACCGGATTTTATCAGAGTTTCAAGGTTAAGCGTGTTGGGGTGAGAGAAATATTAGGATGGGTAACCCCCTGGGAAGCGTACTAAAAGTTCTATAAATGTAGACATAAGAGAAAAATAAGAAACTAGCGTAGCCTAAGGGAAATTGGAGTATATGGAGTGGTTGGAAACCTTAAGAGGTCGCGTAGGACGAGGCGGACTAGATCAGTGAAGAGAAAGAAGGCGCATCACAGCTCTAGAATTGGGATAAGTTCGAATAGTACTTGGAAATACTTCGTACGTGAGGCATTAGAAAAAAATGTGCGTATGCGTATGATATCTCATATGTGGTTGTACCAACGGGTATGTGTGTCCCAGAAACCGACGTTGCGGTATATGGGAGGCATTAATCGAATAAGGTAACGAAGTTCAAGTGGTAAAAAAAAATGGTACGAATGTTACAAGGTAAGTTAATGTTATTCTTATTGCGGGTTAGAGTCGAAAGGTCCTAATGCAATAATAAAGGGAAAGTAAGAAATCATGTCAGTGAAAAGAAGCCTCCAAGAGAGACGACGAGCAAAGCACGGGACTATTTGGGTAAAAATTCGAAGGTAGGCATGCGAAAGGGATAAAGTGTGGTAGTATAGAACAGAAGAGGAATGCGTGGGACGAAACGGATAGTGATCACGACGAAGAATGCGAAGTAAGAAAAAAAATGATGATTAGGCTTTGTAACGATGTTAAGAGATTTCCAGCCCTCGAAGGGTATATAAAGGGATAAGTGTGTGGTCAAATCGACATGGTTGCCTCGGACATGGAGAAGCTTTCCTAAAAGATGACTTAGGAATAGAATGGATTTGCATGTGTAAAGAAATATTTCACGAACTTGAACGGTCAATAACAAGAGAAATGAAAAGGAGGAAAAGAACGCTCGAGAAGGAAGGTTAAGAGTGGAAGTAGGAAAGGTATACTAATGGGCTGATCGAAAGAAGAGGAGAGCATTTAGGAGTAAAGTAACTGGAAATCTTTAACCATGGTAGTAAGAAGGATACTTTAACGAGTTGGCGATAGGAAACCGATCAATCACCGAGATAAGAACGAGGATGATGAAGGCGACACATATGATTGGAAAATTAATGACATGGAATAAGAATTCATGTGAAAGACCGAGAGATTCGATTATAAAAAATAGAGTGAAATGTAAGGAACGGGCATGGAAGACCACCGGCCGTGGCATTAGAAAAATAGATAAAGGTTCGATGAACGAGGATGGGAGAGAGTGCAAAATCGTAAGAATTTCGTACTAAGAGCAAAAGTAGCAGGACACTCGAAAAACTTAGATCTTGCACAGCAACAAGACGAACGCGTAGTCGGGGAAGAATTAGGAGTAAGTGCGCTAAACGGGTGAAAGGACTAGTAATGGATGGAAGAGTATGGAATATTGATAAAAAAATGATAGATATAGACATAAATGGAAGAAGAACTCGGGGAAAGAATTTTAGATATGTTATAAGCAAAGTCGGTAGAAAGACGAGGAGTAAGGTATAATTAAGACTTCGAAATGACGTGGTGACTCTCGATGTTCCCATTAACTTGCGGGTCCGAAAGACCGTTAGTCATAAAAGGGAGGCGAAAAGATAAAAGAAGGCATGAAAGGATCTAACCCTTATAAGTATCCTAATTGAATACAAGGAGATGTAACTAGCAAAAAGGTAGATAAGTCGAACAACGATAACGAACCAACAAAAGACGATGCCGATGCACGGAATTATCGAAAATAATGGATACTCAAAGGCTATTGATGTATTAGGACCTCATAATAAGAAGAATTACCGCATATTAGACTTGAAAGGAATTATAATGTTCTCAAAGGAAGTAAAAGAAATTTATTAGCGGGGCTCGGAGTTTGCGAGTATTGGTATATCGTTGAAGGTATCGGATTATAAGAATTGACAATAAGTGTATTATGAGGCAGAACCTAAGGAAAAAATAGTGAAAGACACCTTAAGAGAATACGCATCACGCCGATAATGAGCTACGATATTTCTATAGCATGGTTTGAATAACCATTGGGAGGAATTCACTAAGTATGCAACGATGTTCTAAAGGGTAGTAAAGAGAGCAAGAAAGGTTTCAAAGCCAAATTCATAAAGGATGATGGAGAGGATGACGAACCCAAAGGACACTATGCCAACGACTACGAAAAAAAAAACAACGATTGGTAGTTTGATAATTTTCCGAAGAAAGGAAGAACGATGAATGGAAACAAAAGAGTTCACGGATATTAGAAAACATTTCATGGATCACTAATTATCTCAAGGAGCATATGCTAAAGAGGGCGCCAGAGAGAGAGAAATGTACCTCCCCAATTGTACAAGGGAAGAAGGAGAGAGAGAAAAAAAGGGGGGAGAGTACTTACAGGACAATGAATAGTTATTGTGTTGCAAGAAGACTACCATAATGAAGAAGAATAAGAGCGGGATGCTAGTTAATTTTCAATCATGTATGTGAGGGAAAAAGAAGTGAAAAAGATGATCAAGGCAATTAAAGAGTTAAGAAGGAATGAGAAGAGACTGATCCAAGTTATAGTTTAAGCAAATGGTAATCGGAACCTAAAGAAAAAATAATCATTCTAACAAATCAAAGATGGTGTCGTGGGTTGCAAGACTGCAGCATTCGAGGACGAATGTTTTTAAGGGGGGAAGGATATTACACCCCGTATCTTCAAAGAGCACTTAACAAATTTGAAACATAAGTACGTTGAGTTAGGGTTAAGTAAAATCACTTTGGAATATAAGGAGCAAGCATTATTAAGTATATTTAATAAGTGAAGGATGTATATAAGATATGCCGGAAGGTTCTATAAGGAAATGAGTGGAAGAAATGGAGTAGTACGACTTTGGAGAAAGAATGGATCATGTTTTGTGTGAAAATTTTGGTCCAATTCGAGGGACAAATATCTCTTAGCATATGAAGTGTTTTAAGGTGAAACAAAAGCCTAAAATGAAGTTCGTTCAGTCTAATTTCCAACGCAACAAACTGCTCGTCGATAGGACATCGGAGTAGAGAATTATGAACGTTACAAGTTCGGCTGATAGAGCAGAAACGGGTCTTCCTGATGACCCCCCCCCCCCCCCCCCCCCGGGAATTTGACCCTATATAAAGGGTAAAAACCCATTTTTTACCAGATTTGCCTAGAAAATTGAAGAGAGAGAGAGAGCACAAAGTAAGCAATTTTCAAGCGACGGAGTATTAATCGAAGCTCGGATAAACGCATGGATGTGATTCTAGTATGGTTTTGCGGTGGATTCAAGGTGGATATTGAAGATATCGCTGTTTTAACAAAAATAAGGTATGAATCTCCTATTATTAATGTTAATTTTGGTTTATTTACGGAGATAAAGTCGTTAAATAATTGTATAGTGAGTTGGTTGGTTGCGAAAATTGGAAAACATCGTGTGGGATATTTTATGGTACATATTGGTGTTGGAAATGATGTTATTATCGTTGTTGTTGTTGTTGGGTGCTGAATTATAATTTCGGGCTAGGAATATAAACAGGGGAGATGCTGCCGAAATTTCAGCAGATTCTAGGAAGAGTTAGTTTGAGGGCTTAAGACAGGCCGATAAAGATGAGTCTAACAATAGCATAAATTTTCTTGAATATAGATTTACGAGCCTGGAAGGCCAAGCGTTGAATAGTTAAAGTTAAGGCGACCAAAAAGGCATGTTAAGGCTCGTCCCTTTCTTTCAAAGGCATGATTCCTATGTTATGATTCCATAAATGTTTCCATAACCGCCTTGTTTTCAAAAGCTCGAAGTTCATGACTCTTAAAGCCTCTTATGATGTTAAATGGAATATGTTCTATGATGATTGTGACGATGATGATGATTCTCTTCTTTTTGAAACTCCGAAGCTATGATTTGAGCGCATTATGAGATTATTGAGCCATTCCATGAATCTCTTAACCGTACTTGTTGTTGATGGTCTCACCTCATGTTACTCGTTCCTTCGATGTTACACTTCAAAAATTTCCCATTAGCGTACAGTGAATAGACTAATGAAGGGTATGATGTATACGATGTTTTGATAAGCAAGAAATAGCATTTGATGATTCTAGATAAGATTTCAAAGACATTTGAAGTAGGAGACGAAAGTTGCTAAGGAAAGTAAGGTGTATGTTGTGTGTCGAGCAAGATTTACAAGCACCGAATTAATGAGAGTTCCATGATGCTTTGAGGAAGAGTGATAACGTCGCTTAGATTGTAAATGAAGTGTTGAACAAGTGTTAAGAAGGTTCCATAAGGATTGGAGATCAAACGAACGACGGAGATCATTTCAGGGAGAAGGAGTTATACGACCGACTTATACGGTCCGTATAACATTATACGGTCCATATAAGGGTCCGTATAACACCCAGCAGAGATGATGTCTACTCAGTGGTGAACCACGACCACTTATACGGGCCGTGTAATGTTCCACGGACCGTATAAGTGTCCGTGGAAGTCCCGACGAGCTGAGTAAGTTCTAATTATATAAATGTGATCTAACTTCATTAATATCATTTCCCACACTTCTTCATCTCTCTCAAGACCTCTAGAAGGTTCCACATACTTCATCTACAAGAAAAACAAAGGAAATCAAAGATCAATATCAAGAATTCAAGTGAACTAAGTGTATAAAACACATCAAAGTTCATCCAAGCCAAGAAATTTCAAACTAAGTGAACTAGGGTTTTTGCGCTAGAAGAGTATTGCCACTCAAGGCTTGTTCCTACAACATCTAAGGTAAGTTTTATGATCTTTCCATGTTATTTGAGGTATTGAAAAGTTGAAATACTTGGATTATAGAAGGACATAGGAAATGGGTCATAAATGTGGCAATAGTATCATTGTTGAGCCATAGCTTGGAATGAACCATGAATATGGGTATGTTGTGATTATAAATATGTTAGGAATGACATTTAGAACATGGGATGAGTATTATATGTGAAAGAACACGATAGTGAACTATGATCATGATATTGGAAAATTGAAGTGAAATTGTGAAATGTGGATAATGTAAGTGAATGATGATTGTTGTTTATGATGTTATGATTATTGTTATGAATGTTTGGGAGTTGATATGGATTATGGAGGAAGTCATATTTACAAAGGAAATGCTGCCCAATTTCCTCTAGCTTTAGTAAGCACGTTCTTATAATCGCTTAGCTAATGCAATGTGAATTCTCTTGAAGGTAAAGACGTGAGCATTAAAGGAGAACGAGCAAGCAATAAAATAGTTAAACGACAAAGGTATGTGAGGCTAGTCCGTTCTTTCTAAGGCATGAATCTTATGGCATGATTTTCCTCTTTCTTCAAGAATCTCCTATATTCCGGAAAAAGCTAAGAGTCTATGTTCATGAATAGCCATGAGATAAGAGATACATTATGAACACGATAATGATGATGATGAGCTTAAGTCTAAAGATCCTAGAGTCCATGATATGATGTCCTATGAAGCTAATGGTGCTAATTATAATCTATTGATGTTGTTCATTATATACGCTCACCTTATATGCTAATTCTTTCAAGGTGAGGCAGAATGTCCATGAGTGCTCCATAATGTAATCGATGGTTCACGACCTTATGTCACCCCGATAAAGTATAGTTGTCCTTGAGTTTCCATGCATGTATTATGATGAGTATATTATGATGAGTACATTATGATGAGCATATGATTATTATATTACACCGCGCCTATATGGCCGGGCAGACACCGCTAAGGCGGGTAGCGTATACACCATGTCCAGATGGCATGGGCAGACACCACTAGTGGGCGGCATGAGATGGTACCCCGGACGCGGGAGGCCTGGACGCGAGCTAATGCTAATGATTATCACACCGTACCTATATGGTCAGGAAGTTTATACATATATGCATACATGATATGATGATGATTATGAAGTAAGCCAGCATGCATTATTTCTTTTATGATTCGCAGTCAGTTACAGATTGCTCCTCATTTGATGCCTCCTCATTTCATTAATATGTATTATTATTGTTCATGCCTTACATAGTCAGTACAATGTTCGTACTGACGTCCGTTTTATTTGGACGCTGTGTTCATGCCCACAGGTAGACAGGAAGGCGATCCAGACTCGTAGGAGCCATTAGCTGACAGCACTCCATTGCCCCGGAGGTGCTATTGATTATTATTTTGTGTATATATTTTAGGCATGACGGGGTCCTGTCCCATCCATATGTCTGGTACTTTAGTAGAGGCTCATAGATATGTAGTTGTGGGTAGTATGGTCTCACAAGTTTCTCATTGCACACACACACACACACACACACACACACACAATATATATATATATATATATATATATATATATATATATATATATTATTTTGATAGCCGAAGGGCTCATGTATATAAAATGAATATGTTTCAAATGAAAATGGTTTTCTATGATTATGAGCATAAGAAATATGAATGAACGCAGGATGAGTAATAGAATGAGGGGTGCTCGGTGGTTAGCCCCGGGTACCCGTCATAGCCCTAATCGGGTCGTGACATTCGAGGTGAGATATAGCGATGATAACGATTCTATTTTCAATGCTATCTAAGTTCATGATTCTCGAGACTCCCATGACATCGTCGACTTCACCTTACGATAGTTGATCTTCTAAGGAATGATATAGTGATAATGATAATGTTAAGTATGTATGCATTGCATCCCACTAATCAGTTGGGCATAACACCGAGTCCCGAAAGGGCCGGGTAAGATAACACCGAGTCCCGAAAGGGCCGGGTAAGATAACACCGAGTCCTGAAAAGGCCGGGTAAGATAACACCGAGTCCAGAAAGGGCCGGGTAAGATAACACCGAGTCCCGAAAGGTAAGATAACACCATGTAAGATGCTATATGTATATATATATATATATATATATATATATATATATATATATATATATATATATATATATATATATATATATATATATATATATATATATATATATTCGCGCCTTAACGATCGGACCAGATATTATATATGTATGGATATGTATGGAAAAATTCTTAAAATGCTAAGCGTGCATGACATTCACCTTAAAAGGGCATTTAGAGGCACAGGTTAATCCCTTTTATATTACTTTATCTTCATACGTTCATTATATTATTTTCCATATTCGGTATCTCTTAATATGTTACTATTCATGCCTTACATACTCAGTACATTGCTCGTACTGACGTCCCTTCTTGTGGATGTTGCGTTCATGTCTGCAGGTGTAGATAGACGGACAAGGATCTTCTATAGTAGGCTGCCTTCAGGTACCAGTTCTGATTGGTGAGCTCCACTTCTTCCTGGAGCACTGCCGAGTCTATATATATATATATATATATATATATATATATATATGTATGTATGATTTTCGTTCAGGGTATGTCGGGGGCCCTGTCCCGACTTGTATACTTCAATCATGTTCATAGAGGCTTTGCAGACAGTTCCTGTGTACAACTTAGTCATAGTGTGACGATAGTAATGTTGGCACCATGGGTCTAATGTACATATACTTATGCATGATATTATGTTCGTATTTAGCCTCTTGATCCTATTATTTCCATTTGAGACACGAAGGATGTAAGTTATAAGTTGGTTCGCTCGATTTCCGTAAGGTGCCGGGTGCCAATCACGCCTTACCAAGGGTGGGATGTGACAGGATTTCCATTGCCTGCAATAATCCCCCTGGCTTTTGATGTTCGATTTTCACTTGCTGGAAATTTGGACATTGAGCCACAAATTCTGCTATGTCTTTCTTCATTCTATCCCAACAATATATCAATTTGAGGTCATGATACATCTTTGTTGCTCTTGGATGAATAGAATACCGGGAATAATGAGCTTCTTCTAGAATTCGACGACGCAATTCTACAACATTCGGAACACATAGCCAGCCTCGGTATCTAAGAATTCCATCCATAGAAGTTTCAAATGGAGACTTGTCTTTTTCATGAAATGTGTCTCTATAATGGCTCAACTGAGGATCTTCATATTGCCGCTCTTTTACTTCCATGTTCAAGGATGAAACTGTGGGATTATTAACACTAACTCCTGCACCACCTGAACCAATTAGACGTATTCCAAGATTAGCTAGTTGGTGGAGCTCATGAATCAATTCTTTCTTCTCCGAAGGAACTTCACATAGGCTGCCCATTGATCGGCGGCGAAGCGCATCAGCTACTACATTTGCCTTTCCGGGGTGGTATAAAATACTCACATCATAATCTTTAAATAATTCTAACCACCGCCTCTGCCGTAGATTCAACTCCTTTTGTTTGAAAATATGTTGAAGACTGCGTGATCTGTATAGATATCAACATGCACACCATACAAGTAGTGTCTCCATATCTTTAATGCATGAATAACTGCAGCCAATTCGAGATCATGAGTTGGGTAGTTCTTTTCATGTTTCCGCAGCTGTCTCGAAGCATAAGCAATGAATTTACCGTGCTGCATCAATACGCACCCTAACCCGACACCAGAAGCATCACAATACACAACATAACCACCTGGCCCTTCTGGGAGTGTTAAGATTAGAGCTGAGGTTAATCTGTCCTTCAACTCTTGGAAGCTACGCTCACAAGCATCATTCCACTGAAATTTAGCTGACTTCTGGGTTAACTTCGTCAATGGGGCTGAAATATATGAAAATCCCTCTACGAACCTTCTATAGTAACCTGCCAATCCCAGAAAACTACAAACTTCTGTAGGCGTCGTGGGCCTTGGCCAAGTCTTCACAGCCTCAATTTTCTGAGTATCAACTCGAATGCCATCATCTGAAATAACATGACCCAAAAATGTCACGGAATTCAGCCAAAACTCGCACTTTGAAAATTTTGCATACAATTCTCGAGTTCGAAGAATTCCAAGAACAATAGGTAAATGGTCTGCATGTTCTTATTCTGTGCGAGAGTATACCAGAATATCATCAATGAATACTATTATAAATAGATATAAGAGAGGCCTGAATACATTATTCATCAAATTCATGAACACTGCCGGAGCATTAGTTAACCCAAATGACATCACCCGAAATTCTTAATAGCCATATCTCGTTCTGAAAGCTGTCTTGGGAATATCTTCTTCTTTAACTCTCACTTGATGATAACCCGACCTCAAGTCTATTTTGGAGAACCACTTGGCACCTTGTAATTGATCAAACAAATCATCAATCCTGGGGAGAGGATATTTGTTCTTTATCGTCACCTTATTCAACTGCCTATAATCGATGCACATTCGTAGGGAGCCATCTTTATTTCTTACAAATAGGACAGGTGCTCCCCATGGTGATGAACTGGGTCTAATAAACCCCTCCTCGAGCAAATCTTTCAACTGTGCCTTTAGCTCTTTCAATTCTGCCGGAACCATTCGGTAAGAAGGAATAAAAATAGGCTTGGTGTCCGGCAACACATCAATAGTGAAATAAATTTCTCTTTCCGGACGAAGGCCTGGAAGTTCATCTGGAAATACATCCGAAAATTCATTCACTACCGGAACGGATTGGAAAGTTGGCAACTTTGCTTCGGTATCATGAACTCGGACTAAGTGGTAAATATAGCCCTTAGCTATCATCTTTCTTGCTTTAAGGTAGGAAATAAACCTACCTCTTCGAGATGCTGCATTACCCTTTCATTCAAGCACGGGCTCTCTCGGGAATTGAAATCGAACTACTTTCATTCGGCAATCAACATTAGCATAACATGAGGCCAATCAATCCATACCCATAATCACATCGAAATCTAACATTTTCAGCTCAACTAAATCAGCTCTAGTCTGGCGGTCACATATCACAATTACACAATTTTTGTACACTTGTCTAGCTATCACGGGATCACCAACCGGAGTAGATACCTCAAAGGGTTCAATTGGCTCGGGTTTCACCCCAATACGACCAGCAACATATGGAGTAATATAAGATAAAGTAGAACCCGGATCTATCAATGCATACACATCATGGGAAAATACGGATAATGTACACGTAACCACATCCGGGGAGGACCCAAGATCCCGTCGTCCGACTAAAGCATACGTACGGGGGGTGAGTGGCACCGAAGTAGATGCTCCCCCTCGGCCGCCGGAATCGGGGAGTCCGCCCCCGGGCGCACCGAAGAGAGCCGCCGCCGATCCTGTAGGCTGAACCCCACCTCTACCATACCTTGAAGGACAATCACGCACCAAGTGTCCAGTCTTTCCACAAATATAGCAAGCATCTGTGCCCTGGCGACATGGCCTCGAGTGTAATTTTCTGCACTGCTGCATCGTGGAACCGGTGGTCTCCTCTGACTATAATAACCCCCAAATTGGGAACCTGAAGATCTCGAACTCTGACCCTGTCCTAAAGGAATAGAGCGATCAAATATCCTACCCGTAAATCGTGGAGGTGCACTAGTCACCGGCTGGCCTGAGTTTCTAGAATGTGATTGCCTTGATCCCCCTCTATAATCACTACCTGCCCCTATAGATCTGGCCCTCTTGCTTTGCCCTCTATCAATATCACGATCACCCCTTTGCGGATGTTGTTGTCCTTCTAAATTCTGGGCATGGGCTTGAATGCGGGAAATATCCATCCCATCTTGCAACGAAGCCGTTCAGCAATCTTTGAACAAATGTGACCCTAAGCCACTCACAAATTTATACACCAGATCTCCCATGTCGGCCACCATAGTCGGAGCATACCTAGACAAAGAGTTAAATTGAAGGCTATACTCCCGGGCGCTCATATTTCCTTGCTTCAAATTTAGGAATCTATCCGCTCTAGCTCGACGGATCTTGGGTGGCAAATAGTGGCGGATGAAAGCATCTACGAATTCTTGCCAAACGGGAGGAGGCGCATTCTCTTTTCTTGATGCTATCCAATTATTATACCATAAGACCGCCACATCCCGGAGTCTATATGATGCCAACTCCACCGATTCAGTTTCAGAGGCATGAATAATCTTTAATGTCCTCAACATTTCATCAATAAAGCCTTGCGGATCTTCATCCGGCTTTGACCCGAAAAACTCCAGTGGATTCAAGCTCATGAAATCACGGGCTCTGGTACTAGCTGATCGATCACTTGGGCCCGCATTCTGCCGCTGTGCTTGGGCGGCAACTAACTGCGTCAATAGATGAATAGCTTCGGTCACTTGTTGACCCGAAGTAGCCGGTGGAGGAACTGGAGGCATAGGAGCTGGAGCTGAAGCCCCTTCTTGTTCTTCCATAATAGGCGGAGTGGAAGAAGCATTAGATGGAGCCTCATTATGTGATTCACCCTCTTCTACATGCATTGGCGGCTCTCTTTCTACCCGCCTTTTCATCATAGTCTTGCCCTTCTGGGTGACTGTAGCTTTTCCCTTTGGGCATTTTCTGAAATCATAGCACACTATTAGGGAGGAGAAAATCTTATAACACAGCTCTATCGCACGATCTCTTAAGATGAAAGATAGTCATTTTTTCTAAATGCCCTGTAGCCTCCTGTTTATTAGCGTGGCGCGCAACACACCATAAACAAGACTCTACTAGACACGGCTCGTAGACACTTTCTAGGATTGAACTGCTTTGATACCACTTTTGTCACGACCCGACTAGGGCCATGACAGGTACCCGGGGCTGACCACCGTGCACCACTCATTCTATTACTCATCCTGCATTTATTCATATTTCTTATGCTCATAATCATAAAAACTATATTTATTTGAAACATATTCACTTTATATACATAAGCCCTTCGACTATCAAAATAATATATATATACACACATACGATGAGAACTGTGAGACCATACTACCCACACATACGTATCTACGAGCCTCTACTAGAGTACTAGATATATAGACGGGACAGGACCCCGTCATGCCCAAAACATATATAAACACATCAAAAGAATAAGTCAACGGCACCTCCGGAATAATGGGGTGCTCTCAGTCAGCTAATAGCTCCGACGAGTCTGGATCGCCTCCATGTCTACCTGTGGGCATGAACACAGCGTCCAAAGAAAATGGACGTCAGTACGAACATTGTATTGAGTATGTAAGGCATGAATGAGATGAACATAATAGAGAAATCATAAGGCATAGGATGAAGATATAACCTGCGTCCTTTTTAAGTGCGGATACATTTCATACATATATCATACATAAGCATATCATATGTGTTACCATAGCGTATACATCATCATATTATATATGTACATCATCATCGTTAACCCGCGTCCGGGTAACCATCATGTGCCGCCCACTAGTGGTGACCATGTCCGGCCTTCTAGGCGCGGTGGAATCATAAGTAGCCCGCCTTCGCGGTGACATGTCCGGCCATTTAGGTGCGGTGAAATTATATCATCGTGCATATCATAGACTTATCATTATTATTCATCTCATAGGCATATCATGACTTTATCATAACTTAGCATCATTATACATTTATCATCAAAACATACATTAGAACTTGAAGGCAACTATAGCTATGTCGGGGTGACATAAGGTCGTGAACCCCCGATTACTTTATGGAGTGATCATAATCATTAGGCTAAACCCATCGACAAACACCTGTGGTCGATCCCTTCTTTCATTTGAGCATCTAAAGTGGCCCTTGTTCCATTTAGACACTTCAAGTGGGTTATTCCTATTCCACTTAGACACTTTTTGCACCGTTATCGGAGCAAAATCAACACCAGTCGTTTCTTACGTGGATTAACTGGCCAATTAAATTGTGCCAGCTCATTTAAATTGTGTCAACTTAATTAAATTATGTCAACTCATTTTAATTGTAAATTCACTAATTTGTAAATTCGTGAAGTTTTGACCATTAAAAATTAGGGCTTTTGGGCTGGTTGGATGTGCAATGAGGTGGCGCCCCCTTTGGTGTTGGTTTTGCTCCGATAACGGTGCAAAAAATGTCTAAGTGGAATAGGAATGACCCACCTGAAGTGTCTAAATGGAACAAGGGTCACTTTAGGTGCTCAAGTGAAAGAAATAAATGATCACAGGTGTCTGTCAATGGATTTGTCCTAATCATTATATCTCACCTTGGAGGGACTAACGTTCTAAGGTGAGTGCACATAAGGAAAACATCAATGGATCATAGTTAACATCATTAGCTTTGTAGGAACATCATATCATGAACTCTAGAATCTTTAGACTTAAGCTCATCATCACCATTATCGTATTCGTAAGGTATCTCTTGTCTCATATGGCTATTCATGAACATAGACTCTTAGTTTTTTCGAAACGTAGGAAATTCTTGAAGAAGGAGGAAAATCATGCCGTAAAATTCATGCCTTAGAAAGAAAGGACTAGCCTTACATACCTTTTTCATTTAACTATTCTATCGCTTGCTCGTTCTCCTTCAATGCCCACGTTTCTACCTTCAAGAGAATTTGCATTAACATCAGCTAATCGATTATAAGAACGTGCTTACTAAAACTAGAGAAAATTGGACAACATTTTCTTTGTTTATACAACTTTCCTCCATATTCCATATCAGCTCCCAAACATTCATAACAACAATCACAATATCATAAACAACAATCATCATTCATTTACATTATCCACATTTCACAATTTCACTTCAATTCTTCCATAATCATGATCATAGTTCACTATCGCGTTCTTTCACATATAATGCTTATCCCATGTTCCAAATGTCATTCATAACTTACTTACAATCACAACATATCAATAATCATGATTCAATCCAAACTACTACTCAACAATGACACTATTCCCACATTTATGACCCATTTTCTATATTCTTCTACAATCCAAGTGTTTCAACTTCTCAATACCTTAAACAACATGAAAATACCATAAAAATTACCTTAGATAGTGTAGGAACAAGCCTTGAGTGGAAATATTCTTCTTGCACCAAAACCCTAATTCACTTCCAATGGGATTTCTTGACTTGGATGAACTTTAATGTGTCTTATACACTTGATTTTGTTGGTTTGATGAAGTTGATCATCAATTTCTCTTGGGTTCTTGTGGATGAAGAATGGAGAGAATTTCTAGAGTGTTCTTGAGTTATGGAGAAGAGAAATGAAATGAAATAAATGAGAGAGGGGTCCTTATATCATTCTTTAAAATCTGGCCCGACCATATTCTACGGACCAACATACGGTCCGTATAAATTATACTGACCGTATGTCTAGCCGTAGATCTGGTCCAGTGAGGTGTGTCATCCTGGGCTGATTATACGGCCAGTATAATTTATACGGCCAGTATGTTGGGCCGTATAATGCCCAGTCCTTCCGAAATCATTCTCGTTGACTCGTTTGATCTCCAATCCTTGTGGAACCTTCTTGACACTTGTTTAACACCTCATTACCAATCTAAGGGTCATTATAACTCTTCTCCAAAATGTCATTAATCCATCATTAATTCAATACTCGTAAATCTTGCCCGACACACAATACATACCTTGCTTTCCTTAACAACTTTCTTATCCTACCTCGAATGTCTTTGAAATCTCAATTAGAATCATTAAATGCTATTTCTTACTTATCAAAACCTCATATACGTCGTGCCGTTCGTTAGTCTATTCACTGTACGTTAACGAAAATTTTTTCGAGGTGTAACAAATTGCATCTTACTTCAACTTCAGGAAGTAAATAATATGAAGGGGTTGCGGATGGTACAGTAAAGCGGGCTTTAAACCTGTGAACTTTTAATTACAAATCTAAAATAAAAATTCCAATATTACATTTATACCTAATTAGAGAGGTCATGAATGAGAAATTTCTGAAGTCCGTTCTTTTTTCATTCTTTCATGTAAAACATCGATTGAAGTTTATTTGTTTTTTTCTTTTCCTTGAACAACCCAGCCAAAGTATTAGATTCATTATTGGTAGAAGTATGCCCTTGATATAGGGTTGAAGGAATACTTCTACTTGATTAAAAAAATACAGGGTTAAAGGACTAAAACACCATCAAATTTGGGATTGTTAAGACTATTGGTTAGACCATTAGATTCTCGTCTTAAGTTCTCTCTCTCTCTTTTTTTTTTTTTTTTTTTTTTTTTTTTTTGCTATGAAGTATCATTTTGATTTTATTGTCTTAGGTTCAGGAGATTGATTTCACTCAAATGTGTAAAACTGAAAGTGGTTCAAATACTTGTTCACCTTGAGCATTGAACATGGATCTCCGGTTTAGTCTTTACACTAGAGAAATATAAATTTTCTCATCATTTGGTTGCAGTTCTGTTATGCGTATAAATTGTTTATAGGTTAATTTGATTTCCATGATTCATCCTTGAAAAAGGTTATAGCCCAGTATGACTTTCACACAATTAGCCTAACCTCTGTGTCCAATTTGATAAGTTATCTATTATGATCATGGGATGGATGGTGAATGGAACTTTCATGACATCTTTCTTCATAGTCAAGCTCTGGAGGGCATATCATTATGTATGGTATGTGAATAAAGATTTCCAACTGTAATTCTCGGCATCTACTTTGATATTTTAGCTATAGATACCTATTATTTTATTTGTACAAAGACATATGGAGAATGGTTAATTTTAGTAGCTATTGTATTGAGTATGTCCCGGCTTATATTTTATGCATCGAGTATGAACTGATTGTAGAGGTCTAAACTATATTTTGTTACTTCCAGATTGTGTCTCACTGGAAGAAGGAAGTTCATTGCAGATTTGGTTAAATGAGTTTACATTATTGAAACTTGTAAAAGTATTGTTACTTGGGCAGTGTATTTCATAAGGGTAAGTGATTTTACATTAATCTGTATTTGAAAAATGCAATTGGACTATATATGAAATTGATATGCTTTGAAGGAGAGGAAACTATGCAATATTCAGATGTTCCTGTTGTTATCTTTCAGATACTTAATCCGATCTTTATAATTTTCAAAGAGAATCTACTTTTTATTTTTTACAGGGTTTGAAGAGTTTAGCTTACAAGTCAAGATGCAAGTTTTGAAGGTGTCATAGCTCAAGAAATCATTATCATTTTCTAGGATTGTTAGGGGGGAAATTATATTTTTGCTCGGAGGCTGCTTGTAAATAGTACCGCAACATACACGTTATGGTTATACAGTTAGTAGAAGGATGTACATTTTTTGTGATTAGTTATCAAGTTTATACATGTGTATGCTTATTTGTACATAATAAAAGTGATTTTTCTATTGATCTCTTTTTTATGTGCATGTGATTTCTTTAGTAAGAACTGTATCATTCAAAAGTACATATGATAGCTAAGACTCTTTAAGGATCAGATTTTAATTTTAAAAGATCTTTTAGACCAGTAGAACTG
The DNA here is from genome assembly GCF_029784015.1 of Lycium ferocissimum. NCBI lineage: Eukaryota > Viridiplantae > Streptophyta > Magnoliopsida > Solanales > Solanaceae > Lycium > Lycium ferocissimum. Next base: position 16,509 of record NW_026727957.1, on the reverse strand, counting down.
GTCGCTAATGTTACATCTCGAAAAAATTTCGCGTCATGTGCGTTGTGAGCAAACGAACGTAAGCTTGGAAAGGTCATGGAACCCTTATAAGGTTAAGGGATACTGTTAACAAGTGTTAAGTGAGTGTCTAAAGGTTTCGGGATCAAGCAAATCAAAGAAAATAAGTTTGTCAAAAATTTGGGAAAGTTTGTCAAAAATTTGGGAAAATTTGGCAAAATTTTGGGTCAACTTTAGAGAGGTATATCTCCAGGTATATCAGGAGTTTTGAGGTGTTTCAAGAGCCTAAAATGAAGTTCGTCAAGTCTAGTTTCTAACGGAATAAATTATTCATCGATACGACATCGAAGTAGAGAGTTATGGGCATTTTAAAACAGACTGCCAGAGGCCTGCGAATCTACGCGGAAATTCTAGAAACCTCTTAAAAAGTCCACTAAATTCGGCCCACTAGCCCAACCCGAATTGGGCTACTATATATACCCCTTTAAGTCATCTAAATCACCTAATTTCTCACCATATCTTATCTCCACACTTCTCTAGAGCCTTCCACACTTATCTCCCCATTATAAGAGAGTTATTGAGAATTCTTGAAGGTTCGACAATATTCGACAACCTTCCATACCATTGAAAGAGAAGATCAAACATCAAAACCTTAAGATAATCTATGGAAGATGATTATTCTTGCTTCTCTTCAATGTTGTGATGAACTTGAGCTTGGGAGAAGTTGAGCGAGGTGAAATTCTTCCATTATAAGGTATGTTCCCCATCTTATTTATATGATTGAGTTGGTTTAAAGGTTTAATAACTCTTGAAAAGGAAAAGAATCAAAGTGGAGAAGTCACAAAGTATTGAATTGAAGATGATGACTATGGGATGAATTTGAAAGGAGATTTTGGATTAATTTGAGATTAAATTGAATATAATTTTTTGATTATGGTATTGTGGATATTATTATGGTTGGTTGAGAAATTTGGAAAAATATCGCGTGAGATGTTTTATGGAGTATATTTGTGTTGATGATGATGTTGTTGATATTAGTATTGCTATTGTTGTTGTTTTGTTGGTATTGTGATTTCAGGCTAGGGATATAAACAGGGGAGATGGTGCCCGAATTTTGATAGCTTTTAAAAGGAATTAATTTGAGGGCTTAAGACACGCATATGACGATAAGCCTAACAATAGTATAAATTTTCTTAAATGTAGATTTATGAACTTGGAAGGATAAGCGTTAAGTAATAGGAGATCAAAAAGGTATGTACGGCTAATCCCTTTCTTTCTAAAGGCATGATTCTTTTCTCATGAATCCACACATGCTTTCCATAATATCCTTATTTCCAAAAAAAAAAACTAGAAGTTCATGATTCTCAAAGTTCTTATGATACTAAAGATAGATGTTTTCTATGATGAGAATATTTCTAGAAATTCGAAGGCTTATGATTTTGTTACTATCACGAGATTATTGAGCTTATTTCATGATTTTCTCGATTTTATTCATTATTGTTAATCTCACCTTATGATAGTTGTTCCTTCGAGGTGAGATATAGCGACGATGATAATTCCATTTATAATGCTATCCAAGTTCATCGTTCTTGATACTCTCATGACCCTATTGATCTCATCCTACGATAGTTGATCCTCTAAGGAAAGATATAGTGATAATGATAATGATGATGATGATGATGTGCTTTTATTTATGTACCCTTATATATGTATATATATTGTCATATGTAACACCGAGCCTTGCTATGGCCGGGTACGGATTCTACCGAGCCTTACTATGGTCGGGTATGGATGCTACCGAGCCTTACTATGGCCGGGTACGGATGCTACCGAGCCTTAATATGGCCGGGTATGGATATTACCGAAACTTATTATGGTTGGGTACGGATAATACCGAGTCTATATGGCCGGGTAGGGTATTGTATTGTATTGCATTATATGATATTGTATAGGTATGTATGTTTCATCTAGAAAAAGGTAAAGTAAGCATGATGAATGTCTTAAAGGGTATCATGAGGTATAAACGGTTCTTTTATCTTACGTTATTCTTCGTGCTTTTATCATATTACTATTCATGACTTACATATTCAGTACATTGCTCGTACTGACATCCTTTCTTGTGGACGCTGCGTTCATGCCCGCAGGTAGACAGGTAGACGGACCTGACGCATATGGGCTCCATCAACAGAGTTTTAGAAAGGCTCTAGTTGTTCTGGAGCTGTAGCTTATTGGTACTACTCTTTTGTGTATATACTTGGGCACGGTGTAGTCCTGCCCTATCTTCGTGGATTCCTGTATTCTATGTAGAGGCTCGTAGACATGTGTGTACAGTTAGATGTTTTACAACCTTATCTATTCATATTGTTGTGTAATATTTTAGTAGACTTGTCGGCTGGTGATGATGGACATAATTGTTGAAGATTATACTAAGATGTGCCGTTATGTTGTGATATATGTCCTTACCGATTATGATATCCATAAGCTACCCTTATGGTCCACCCAGAAATGACTAGGAGATGTATGTTTAGAGGTGCTCGGGATGCCCTTCATAGCCCTCTAGTTGGGTCGTGACAGTTAAGAAATTGTAGGCATCACTTGATCTATGGTTAGGGACCGAAAGAAAAGTATTTTATGGGCCAGGTTTGTGGTCCCTAAAAGTGTTTTAGGGACCAGATATTTTCCAGTCGCTAAAACCCTTTAAGGACCAGTTATTGAACTCATCGCTATTGACCTTTAGATGCAGAGCCTATAGCGATGGGTGGCGACCACATTTTACTGGTTGCTATTGACCTTTAGGGACCAGAATTGCACTTTTAGCGACCATTTTTCTCGTCGCGAATGATCGTTTTTCTTTCAGTGTCAAGATCTCGGACCTTTCGATCCGCGTACTCTTTCTGTCTACTTTGAGCAGCCAAGATCTTTTCCTCAATCATCTTGACTTTATCTAATGACTCCCTCAAATAATATGTACCCCATGGCCTTACCTCACATCTATAAACTACCCAATAGAAGACCCACATCTCCTCCCATAAAGAGCCTCAAACAGGGCATGTCTGTCACGACCCGACTAGGGCCGCGACTGGTACCCGAGGCTGACCACCGAGCACCACTCATTCTATGTCTTATCCCGCCTACATTCCCGAATCTTATCATTAATAATCATAGAAAATGATTTTTCATTTAAAATGCATGTACTTATATAAACATAGGCCCTTTCGGCTATCAAAATAATAATAATATATATACTTGCATGTACATGAAGTCTATGGGACCATACTACCCACACATACGTATCTACGAGCCTCTACTATAGTACTAGACACATGGACGGACAGACCCCGTCATGCCCAAAATATATACATATATACACAAAATAACATCTCAAAATAGCACCTCCTCCGAATAAGGAGGGCTTCTCGCAACTCGCCGATAGCTCACCATGGATCCGTACCGTCTTCCTACTAGGCATGAGCACGGGCGCCCAAAGAAAAGGACGTCAGTACGAATATTGTACTGAGTATGTAAGGCATGAGTGAAATAAATATAATAGGGAAGTCATAATGGCACGAGACGGGGATATAACCTTCGACTAGATACATTTTATACATATATTACATATAGCATGTCATATTAGCTACCATGTCGTATAAGCATCCTTATACCATACATGCATTTCCATATCATATATACATCATCATAGCATACATGCATTACCATATCATACATACATTATCATACCATACACACATCACCATCATCGCTCACGTCCGGTACCCATCGTATGCGACCCCCCGGTGGTGACATGTCCGCCTCTTTTCGGTACGGTGTGGTCGCACGCACCCAATGGTGACATGTCCGCCCGTTTCTCGGTGCGGTGGAATCATAAAGCACGTAAACATGTCCAGCCAATTAGGCCCGGGAGAATCACATTATCACACATACCATGCAATTCATATACTTGTCATCATTAACCTTCATTATCAATCATAACATATATTTCATAGACATATCGTGGCTATATTATAGATTAGTATCATTACGTGCGTACATACATGCATATATCGTCACACCCTACATTGGGACTTATAGGCATCTATAGTCATGTCGGGGCGACGTAAGGTCGTGAAACCCCAATCACACTATGGAGTAGTCAGATTATTGCATCTCACCTCGAAGGGACTAACATTGTTAATGTGAGTGTTCGCAAGGAAAGTGCCAATGGAATCATTTTTAGAGTCGTTGACTTCATGGGCGTCGTTTCTCACTCTAGGACTCTTTAGATTTAACTTATCATCATCACTTATCATGCCTGGGCCTTATCTCTCTTCTTTATCTCATACATGTGTAGCTCCTTATAATTGTAGGCTCATTGTCATTACTATCGTACTCATAATGTATATCTCTTATCTTTCTCTCGGGTGGCTACTTATGAACGTAGGCTCTTAGTTCTTCGGAATTTAGGAAATTCGTGGAGACGGAGGAAAAGTCATGCCTTGGAAGGAAAGAGACTAATCATCATAAGATTGGTTTATCAACAAGGTATGAAGGCCATTAACGTTATAGAAATCTTGCATTGCAGCTTTAGAATCTCTAGACTCGGTTCGTCATCACATTCATATCCTACTTCTTACTTCATCTAATGCGAGCTCTTTATAATGTAAATTCATCATTCCCAATACGCACATATGTGTAGAAAGATCATAGAAGGATGGCAGGATTCATACCATAGAGTCATGCCTTAGAAAGAAAGGTAGGGCCTTACATACCTTTGTCATTTACTATTCGATTGCGTGCTCGTTCTTCTTTAAATGCTCGCGTCTTTACCTTCAAGAGGATTTGTATCAACATTAGTTAGACAATCATGAGAGCGCACTTATTAAAGCTATGGAAAATTGGGCAGCGTGCGTTTTCTTTGTTTATACTACCTCCCGCCATATTCCATATCAACCCTCAACATTCATAACATCAATCACAATATTGTAAACAATAAGCACAATCCATTCGTGTTACCCACATTTAGAAATTCCATTCTCAATCCTCCATATTCATGACCAAAATTCACTTTCGTGTTCTTTCACATACAACACCTATTCCATGTTCTAAATGTCATTTATAACGTATTTATAACCCTAACATATCCATTTTCATGATTCATTCCAATCTTCAATTCAACAATGGCACTAATGTCACATTTATGACCCATTTCATATATCCTTTGTAATTCAAGTGTTTCAACTTAGTAATACTTTAAACATCATGAAAATACCATAAAACATACCTTAGATGATGGAGGAACAAGCCTTGGGTGATAATACACCTCTTTCTCCAAAACCCTATTTCACCATTTCTTGAATTTCTTGGTTTGGATGACTTCCATGAGGTTTCCTTCACTTGATTCACCTAAATTCTTGTTGTTGATTCTTGTTTTCCTTGGTTTTTCTTGTGGATGAAATGTGTGGAAGGTTCTAGAGGGGTTGAGAGGTTGAAGACGTTGATGGAAATGAATAAAATGAAGTGGGAACATCATTATATAATTGAACCAAGTTCAGTCCGTCGGGAGTTCCACGAACTGTTCCACGGTCCGTGGAACATGATGTTGTCCGTGAAACTGGTCGTGGTTCACGACCAGTCAGCTGCTCCCTCTGCTGGGAGTTCCACGGACCCATCCACGATCCGTGGAATATTATATGGGCCGTGGAAGTGGTCGTGGAAATCACTGCTTCACCAAAGTTGTTCCCGTCGCTTCGTTTGATCTCCAATCCTTATGGAACCTTCTTAACACTTGTTTATCACTTCATTAGCAATCTACGGAATGTCATAACTCTTCTCCAAGACATCCTTAAGACACCATTAGTTCAATACTCGTAATTTGCCCAACACACTCAACTTATAATCCGCCTTTCTTAACAACTTCCTTTCCTTAACTCGAATGTCATTCAAATCTTATATAGAATCATCACATGGTAGTTTTTACTTATAGAGACATCGTATACTTCGTACTCCTCATTAGCCTATCCACTGTGCATCAACGAAAAATTTTCCGAGGTGTAACAATGTCGATGATCGAGTGATAACTATTGTTATATGCAAACTCAACCAACGGTAAGAACTGATCCCAATGGCCACTGAAGTCAATCACACAAGCTCGAAACGTATCCTCTAAGACCTGAATAGTCTGCTCAAATAGGCCATCCATCCGAGGGACTCTAAATGCAAAGTCTTCCTGAACCGGGATGTAAACATCGTGCCTCTATCGGATATGATGGAAATAGGAACCCCATGCAACTGAACAATCTCCCAGATATAAATCTTGGCCAACTTCTGAGCACTATAGGTAATCTAAACTGGTATGAAATTGGCAGACTTGGTCAATCTATCAATAATGACCCAAATTGAATCAAACTTACCCAAGGTCTTTGGAAGACCAACCACAAAGTCCATCGCTATTCTCCCACTTCCACTCTGGAATGGGCAACCTCTAAAGTGTACTCTCGGGTCTCTGGTGCTCGTACTTCACCTGCTGGAAATTCAAACACAGTGCAATGAACTCAACAATATCACGCTTTATCCTAGCCCACCAGTAGTGCTGCCTTAAGTCACGGTACATCTTGGTAGCATCAGGATGAACGGAATATCTAGAACTGTGAGCCTCCGCTAAAATTTTCCTAATTAAATCATCAACACGGGGAACACAAACACGCCTCTTGATCCTGAAGACACCCTCATTATCAATCACGGCCTCCTTGGCCTCACCACGCAAGACCTTATCGCGAATCTTACTCAAACTCGCATCCTCGAATTGTCTGGCCTTAATTTGCTCCAGAAACGATGATCTCATCTCAATACAAGCCAATACTCTTCCCGAACCAGACACATCTAGCCTCATGAAACTGTTAGCCAGAGTCTGAACCTCCTTGGCCAACGGACACTCTAACGCAATCAACCAAGCCAAACGGCCCATGCTAGCTAATTTTCTGCTCAGGGGCATCTGCCACTACATTTGGCTTGCCATGATGATACAAGATGGTAATATCGCAATCCTTAAGCAACTCCATTCATCTCCGCTTCCTAGAATTAAGATCCCTCTGAGTAAACACATGCTGAAGACTGCGATGACCAGTAAATACCTCGCAACGGGCACCATAGAGATAGTGCCTCCAAATCTTCAATGAAAACCACAGCTGCTAACTCCAAGTCAGAGTAGGATAGTTCTTCTCATGAATCTTTAGCTATCTGGAAGCATAAGCAATCACCATTTTTTCAAAGATCAAAACAGCACCCAAACCAGAATGAGAAATGTCACAATAAACTACAAAGTCCTTGCCCTCCACGGGCAAAGATAGAATAGGAGATGTAGTCAATAAAGTCTTGAGCTTTTGGAAGCTCTTCTCACACTGGTCAGACCACTGGAAGGATACCTCTTTCTAAGTCAAACGGGTCAAATGTGAAGCAATAGAGGCAAACACCTCACGAACCGACGGTAGTAGCTGGCCAACCCCACAAAGCTGCGAATCTCCACCACTGATGTAGGCCTAGCCCAATCTCTCACCGCCTCAATCTTTTTAGGATCAACCATAATCCCTTACTTAGAAACCACATACCCCAAGAAGGACACAGACGCAAGCCAAAATTCACACTTAGAGAACTTGGCGTACAACTCCTTGTCTCTCAACGACCCAAGAACAACTCTCAAGTGTTTTTAATGATCTTCCTTACTCTTCGAATAAACCAGAATGTCATCAATAAACACTATCACAAAGGAGTCTAAGTATGGCTTAAAAATGCCATTCATCAAATCCATAAAAGCAGTTGGGCATTAGTAAGCCTCAAAGAAATAACCAGAAACTCATAATACCCATACCTAGTCCAGAAAGCTTTCTTAGGAATATCCTCCGCCTGAATTTTCAACTGATGATAGGCTGATCTCAAATCAATTTTAAAAAACACAGAAGCCCCCTGAAGCTGGTCAAACTGGTCAAACAAATCATCAATACGAGAGATGGGGTATTTATTTCCGATGGTGACTTTATTTAAATGGCGGTAATAAATGCACATCCTTATAGTCTCATCTTTCTTTTTCACAAAGACCCCATGGGGAGACACTCGGACGAATGAAACCTTACTAAGAAGATCCTGAAGTTGTTCTTTTAATTCCCTCAACTATGCTGGTGCCATCCGATATAGTAGGATAGATATAGGGTGGTTCCCTGGCTCTAATTCAATGGAGAAATCAATGCAATGGTTCGGTGGCATGCCAGGCAAGTCTGCGGGTAACACCTCTACAAACTTACATACCACAGGAACTGACTCAAGAGATGGACCTTCAACACTGGTATCACGGATATGTGCCAGATAAGATAAACACCCCCTCTCAACTAATTTTTTTGCTCAAATAAAGGAAATGATTTTTTTCGGAGAGGGACTAAGGTTACCCTTCCACTCAAGTCTAGGCACCTCGGGCATAGCTAAGGTGACTGTCTTGACATGTTAGTCCAGAATTGCATGATAAGGAGCTAGCCAACTTATACCCAGGATGACATCAAAATCTACCATGTCTAAAATCTCTAAGTCAACCCAGGTGTCATACCCCATAAGTGTGACAGTACAAGATCGAAAGACACTATCTACAACCATAAAGTCTCCAACTGGAGTAGATACATGTATAGGGCATCAAGTAAATCACAGACTATATCAAGACCCATAGAGAAATATGTAGACTCATAAGAAAATATAGAACCCGGGTCAAATAACACAGAATCCATCCGGTGAGAGACTGAGATGTAACCTATAATAACTGCATCTGAGCCCTCAGCCTCTGTCCTGGAAAGAAAGGCATAACAATGAACCCGTCTGCCTGTCACGCCCCAAAACCCACCCTAGATGCATCCGACATCATGAACAATATCAGAAGAACCTAAAAGATGCAATAACAATACTTGAACCCGCCAGGTCAATATTCGCCTCGCTCTTTTTATAAAATAAATGTAAACAAATCATGAATATATGGATTAAATTAGCAAAAGTCTTTATTAATCAAATACTTAGTCAAACGTAATAATGTGCTGGAGAGTTAATCAATAACTCAATAACTACCCAGAAGAATGTATACTATGGAGCTTCTAATATAAAGAAATAAGAGTTTGACTCATTGGGACACAGCCCAGAAAACTAATATAATGAATAAACAAATAAATAGGGTGTCCCACAAATGAACGTGTGGGCTAAACAAATCAGCAGCAATAACAAGTCCTTCCTAAACGCCCGGAGTATTAAGAACCTGCTTTGCTCTGTTACCTGCCAAATGGAACAAGTGAGGATATCTCTTTTTCATGTCCTCCTCTGCTTCCCAAGTAGCTTCCTCAGTATTATGGTTTCGCCACAACACCATGACCGACGCCACATCCTTCGTCCTCAACCTTCTAACTTGACGATCTAGAATCTGAACCAGTTTTTCTTTATAGGTTAATCCTTCATTAATTTCAATCTCATCAGGGTTCAACACATGGGAAGGATCAGGTTTGTACAACCTCAACATCAAAATGTGAAACACAGGGTGCACCATGGCCATTACGAATGGAAACTTGAATTCATAAGCCATCGTCCCAATTTTCCTAACAATCTCGTAAGGGACAATGAAACGGGGACTAAGTTTTCCCTTCTTACTGTTACACCCCAAAAAGTTTCGTGTTACTAAGACTGTAGACGACTTAGTATGAGCTTAAGGGAGAGTAAAGTTATACAAGGATTAGGGATGAGGATTATATTATATGAGTAGTACATGGGAAGTTGAGCAAGTCTTAAGAAGGACCCTTGAGCTGAATATGGGCATAAGCCCTCCAAAAGGATGATTTAAGGATACGTTTTCGGATGATCTGACTTGGAGAGGCAAAAACGCCATTGTAAGTTTGGAATATGGAATCACACCAATAACTAAAGTTGTAGATAATTGAAATAGCTTTCCAATCATAGGTCGTGGGCCCTCATACGATATCGAAATCACACGTTATGCGCGTTTTAAGATCGGCTGTCAGGGCTGGAAATTAACCCTGCGCGAATGCGCCAGAAGGTGGCACGAATGCACAGGGCAAGACCCTAAGTTTTAAGTCGGTCCAGGAAAAACCTGGACCGTTATAAAAAGGGGTCGCCCCCCTTATTTCCCTCATTCAGACCCCAAATATTCCCCAAAAATCTGGAGACTTCTCTCCAACTCCCAACACCAACTTTTAGCCTAAATCAGGTATAATTCCCAAATTCTGGTCCAGACGGCGTATAGTTGCGACTACAAAATCATATAGTGATGCGTTGTGGCTTAAGCTTAAGGTGGAGAAGTGAAGATATAATAATATTATCGAGAGAAAGGTATGGATCTCTTATTATTAATGCTAACCTTGGTTACAGAGATAGAACTGTTAAATAGCCGTATCATAATTGTGTTGGCGGACATATGGGATAAATATCATATGGAATAATTTATGGAGTATTTTGGTGGATGTTGGTATTGTTGTTGTAGTTGTTGGTTATTGAATTGGGATTTCAGGCTAGGCATATAAACAGGGGAGATGTTGCCGAAATTTTGGCAGATTCTAGAAAGAGTTAACTTAAAGGCTTAAGGTAAGCACTTGGTAACGAGCCTAACGTTAGTATGAATTCTCTTGATTGTAGATTTGTGAGTTCGAGAAGTAGAAATTGTAGCGAATAGATAAGCTTCAAGGTATGTAAACCTATCCCTTCTTTCTTCTGGCATGAATTACATAAAATGAGCAAACGACGAACATACATGACTCCAATGAACTCTACTTCTAAGTAGTACTTGACATGACAGTTGCCTTTGATTCTCAAGTGTTGGTTCATTCTAATCATTCTTTTGAATCCCAAATGATGATTCATTTTGTACATGATTGCTCCTATTACTCGTGCACAGTTTCATTGCATTATTTCACTGATTTCCTCACTAGAGGGCTGGGTACGTATTATATTTCACTGAGTCCCTCAGTAGAGGTCCGGGTAGGGTATATTATATTTCACCGAGTCCCATAATGGGCCGGGTACGGTATATTATTGTTACACCTCAGAAAATTTTTCGTTGATGAACAGCGAATAGGCTAATGAAGAGTACGAAGTATGCGATGTTTCAATACGTAAGAAATAGCATTTGATGATTTGAAATAAGATTTTAAAGACATTCGATGTTAGACGAGAAAGTTGCCAAGAGAAGGCCATGTATGCGATAAGTATCGGAAAGGATTTATGAGTAGCAAGTTGATGACAACTTAATGATGTGTTGGGGAAGAGTTATAATGCCCCTTAAATTATTAATGAAGTGATAAACAAGTGTTAAGAAGGTTCCACAAGGATTGGAGATCAAACGAGACGACGGGATCAACTTCGGTGGAACTGTGAGTTCCACGACCATGTTCCACGGCCCATATAATATTCCACGGACCGTGGATGGGTCCGTGGAACTGCCAGCAGAGAAGGTGGCTGGCTGGTCGTGAACCACGACCAGTTTCATGGACAGCACTAGGTTCCACGGACCGTGGAACAGTCCACGGAACTCCTGATGGGCTGAAATGTTCTAAGTTTATAATTGTGCTTCCAACTTCATTATTTCATTTCCAACACTTCTCCACTTCTCTCTAAAGCCTCTAGATCATTACATATATTTCATGAACAAGAATCCAAGGGAAATCAAAGTGAGGAAACCCATTAAAATTCATCAAAAACGAGGAATTCAAGTGAACGAAAATCTAGGGTTTTGCTCAGGTGAGGTATATGCAACCAAGGTTCAATCCTACACCATCTAAGGTAAGTTTTATGATGTTTCCATGTTGTTTAAAGTATTTGGAAGTCGAAACACTTGGATTATATAAGGAAATAGGAAATGGGTCATGAATGTGTGAATAGTGTCACTTATGAGTAAATGTTTGGGTTGAGTTATGATTCGTGATACATTATGAATATGATAATGTTATAAATGATATTGAAAACATGGAATCGACATTGTATATGAATGAACGTAATCGTATGATATGACCATGAATGTGGACTATTAGAAGTGAATTGGAAAGTGAGGACAATGTAGTTGAATAGAAGCTATGGTGATGATATTGTGAATATTATTATTGATGTTTGGGAGTTGATATATATTATGGAGGAAGTCATATAAATAAAGGAGATGCCGTCCGATTTTCTCTAGAATTATTCATGAATGCTAAAGCTGACCATTATCTAATATGAGTATACACTTCAATGAAGGTAGAACGTGAGCCTTGAGGAAGAACGTACAAGTGATAGAATAGTTGCACGGAAAGGTTTGTAAGGTTAACCCTTCTTTCATAAGGCATGGTTCTTTGGCCAAATGTTTATCCTTCTACGCGTTCATGATGCTCTCCAATGATCCTATCTCTAGAAGCTATTAAGCTTATGATGCTTAAATGATACGATTGTACTAAGTTCCTTATACGACGAGTAATACTCTAAGGATAGAATGTAATGAATGACGATAGTAAAAGGCTAAAGATAGATATGAGCTTATATGCATGTGTGCCCATGAGAGGCTATTGTGAACCCCGAGCTTATATTGCCGGGTAGAATATAATGAATATGTATATATGTATACCTATATATGATGATGCGCGCGCACCACTGGCTTGGGTACGAACAACATTGAGCCTTGGTAGGGCCAGGTATGACACTGAGCCTTGGTAGGGCCAGGTACGAGAAACACCGAACCTTCGTGGTCGGGTATGCTATATAAATGCCATGTATATGACATTGATATGAGTACGAATATGCTATGTATATGACATCATTATGAGTACGAATATGTTAAGAATATGTAAATGCCAAGTAAAGGCTATGTATATGCAATGTACACGATATGAGCATGAGTATGAAAGGAAATATGAATGTATGTACACGAATACGCAGTAGAAATGGAACGTCCCTATGGAAAGCAAGTAAGTGCTATGACGATGAAGCTATTATCTCCCATCCTATGTTATTTCATATGTTGACTATTACGCTTTCATATTGATATTGATCATGCTTTACATACTCTGTACATTCTTCGTACTGATGTCCTTTTTGTTTGGGATGTTGTGTCATGCCCGCAGGTAGTGGCAGAGCGTACTTGATCCATAGCCAGATTTCTCGGGGACTACATAGTGGAGCTCATAGCTTTTGGTATAGATTCTTTTTGTGTACATATTTATGGGCACGGCGGGGTCTGTCCCGCCCATATGTTATGATATGACGTACCCTTCTTAGAGGCTCGTAGACATGTGTATATGGTTAGATATGTTTGGCCTTGTCGGCCTATATTTTGGGATATTATTTTGATAGCCCTGTCGGGTTATATACATTTATATGGGCATAGTTGCTAATGATGATATAGATGTGTTATTGCCCAATGAGATTAGAATGATGATGAATGAAAAGCATGATTTAATTATGTGGCTCACCTAGATGTGATGTCTAAGTATGTTAAGAGGTACCCGGGTGGGATAGCACCGGGTACCCGTCGCTGCCCTCCGATTGGGTCGTGACAAAAGTGGTATCGGAGCGGGGGGCGGTCTAGCGTGTGTCTACGAGCCGTGTTTAGTAGAGTCTTGGTTATGCGTGTGTTGCGCCCCACACTTATAAACAAGAAGCTGCAGACATTTTAGGAATGAGTGACCTTCTTTCTTCATAAGAAATCGTGCGATAGAGCTATGATGTAAGAACTTCTTGTTTCTTAACCATGTGTTGTGTATTTCAGAAATGCCTATAAGAGAAAGGCTTCTGGCGCCCAAAGGGCAAGACGGTGGCGGAAAAGCGAGTTGAAAAGCAGCGCCACCGGGCAGTAGAGGAGAGTGAGTCCCAAAGTGCGGCTCAATCTCAGTCCTCCCGTTCAGTGCCTATATTAGAGGAGCATGAGGGAGCCTCAGCCCCAGCTCCAGCACCTCCGGCTCCTCCACCCGATACTTTAGTCCAAGATGTAAAGGAGACCATTAATTTGCTGACTCAATTGGTTGCTACCCAGACTCAGAGGCAAAGCACAGGGCAAGGTGATAAGGCTGTAGTGCAAGAGCCCGTGACTTCGTTAGTTTGAACCCTCCGAAATTCTTTGGATCAAAGCCGGATGAGGACCCTCAGAATTTTATTGATGTATGTTGAGGACGCTTTGGTTGATACATTCTTCAAACACGGAATCGATGGAGCTAGCATCCTACAGATTGAGGGATGTTGCGGTATGTTGGTGCACAGTTTAGATGGCTTCACGGGGAGCCAATGCACCTCTCGCGGTATGGCAAAAAATTGTGGATGCATTTCTCTGACATTATTTGCCTCCGGAAGTCCGGCGAGCTAGAGCCGACAAGTTCTTGAATTTGAGACAAGGGAGCATGAGTGCTCTAGAGTATAGTCTCTGCTTTAATTCCTTGGCTAGGTATACTTCGGCCATGGTAGCGGATATGGGTGATCGAGTACACAGGTTTGTGAAAGGCCTAGGGCCACATTTGATGGATAGATGCTTGACTGCGTCCCTTCAGGACAACATGGATATTGCATGCATCCAAGCCCATGCTCAAAATTTTGAAGAAAGCTTACAACTACAAAGAAGTGAGAATGGCAAGAGGGCTAGATCTTCGGGTCCGATGAACGAGTATAGAGGTGGGCACAGACAGCAGTCTTCTAGACATTCGGGCTACTTTATAACTAGTACGCCTCCACGGTATTCAGGCCAGAGATTTGATAGATCTACTCATCCCGGGCCGAGTCAGAGCTTTTTGGGATCTTAGTTTAGAGGTGATTCGGGTCAGGCGAGGCCACCCGTACAACGATACTCCTAGTGTGGGAAGTCACATTGGGGTCAGTGCAGATTGGGTTTATTATGCGAGATTGCCCCTCAGTTAGTGGCAGAGGTAGGACCCAGCCATCAGGGTCGATGGCGGATCTTCGACATCTATACGCCCTATGGGGCCGAGTTCACATGCGCCGGGCGGCCATGGTAGGGCGGGGGAGAGTACCTGGTTCTAGCGATCCTCGGCACCGTATTTATTGCTTTGGTGGATGCCATGATCTTGAGTCTTCTCACGACGTTGTCACGGGTATATTATCGGTACTTTCTCGCGACGTATATACTTTGATAGATCCTGGCTCCACATTGTCATATGTTACTCCATATATTGCGGGTCGATTTAGAATCAAACCGGAGTCGATCAAACCTTTTGAGGTGTCTACACCCGTTGGTGAATCGGTAATAGCTAGCCAAGTATATAGAAATTGTGTAATTGTGATTTGTGATCGCCGTACTATGATTGACTTGCATGAGTTAAAAATGGTAGATTTTGATGTTATTATAGGCATGGATTGGTTGGCTTCTTGCTACGCCAATGTCGATTGTAGAATGAAAATGGTTCACTTCCAATTTCCGGGAGAGTCAGTTTTAGAATGGAAAGGAAATACGGCGTCACCAAAGGGTAGGTTTATTTCCTATCTAAAGGCAAGGAAAATGATTACAAAGGGATGAATTTATCATCTAGTGCGGGTTCAAGATGTGTAAGCCGAACCGCCAACTTTTCGGTTCGTAGTGAATGAATTCCGGATGTGTTCCGGAGAAACTGGCCACCTTCCTCCCGAGCGGGAGATTGATTTCGCCATAGATGTGTTGCCAGAAACTAAGCCTATATCTATTTCTCCTTATAGAATGCCTCCCGCGAAGCGAAAGAGTTGAAAGAGCAATTGAAAGATTTGCTTGAGAAAGGCTTTATTAGGCCTAGTTCATCCCCGTAGAGAGCACCCGTATTGTTTGTTCGAAAGAAAGACGGCTCCTTGAGAATGTGCATTGACTTTCAGCAATTGAATAAGGTGACATTAAGAATAAATATCCTCTTCCGAAGATTGATGACTTATTTGATCAATTACAAGGTTCCAGATGGTTTTCTAAGATAGATTTGAGATCCGGGTATCATCAAGTGAGAGTTAGGGAGAAAGATATCCCTAGGACAGCTTTCAGAACGAGATATGGCCATTTTGAGTTCCGGGTAATGTCATTTGGGCTAACTAATGCATCGGCAGTGTTTATGGATTTAATGAATAATGTGTTCGGTTCCACTTCCGGATCTATTTGTGATTGTATTCATCGACGATATTTTGGTGTATTCTAGGTCCGAGACAGAACATGCGGACCATTTGCGTACTGTCCTTAGAGTTCTTCAAACTCGAGAGTTGTTTGCAAAATTTTCTAAGTGTGAGTTTTGGTTGAACTCAGTGACATTTCTTGGGCGCATTGTTTCAGCCGATGGTATTCGGGTAGATAGCCAAAAGATTGAGGCCGTGAAGACTTGGCCAAGGCCCACAACTGTCACACCCTTAATCCGATAGGGTGTGATGGGCACCCGACCCTTACCTAGGGCCGAGCGAACCCGCAAACTCTCGTATCTACATAATCATAAATGGGCCCGCAAAACGTGTCAAAATGCGATGAAAATTTTCAAAGATCATCATACTTTTCGTCTTTTCAAATCAAAT